>NC_072775.1:31054148-31316648 GCF_022539595.1 Amphiprion ocellaris
TCTATATTTATTACCAACTATCATTCCTGTTTATGCCTTTAAA
The DNA here is from genome assembly GCF_022539595.1 of Amphiprion ocellaris. Lineage (NCBI taxonomy): Eukaryota > Metazoa > Chordata > Actinopteri > Pomacentridae > Amphiprion > Amphiprion ocellaris. The sequence continues at coordinate 31,054,192 of NC_072775.1, forward strand.
ACAAAGCTATGCTCTCCACTGATGTATCGAGGGGTTGCTGTGACGATTTAAAATTATCTGAGGAGAAGCTAAACCAAGTCCTTAAGTTGCCATTTCCAGCATGTAGATTGCTGCTTGGAGGTTCTCAACTATAGCGAGGGGGATTTGCAAACAGTAACACTCAGACATGAGTGGTCAATCCCACAAAAGAGCCATTGTAGCACAAACTGCTAAAAATCTTAATACTGGTGATGATGGAAAGGGATCAGAACAAACCATGCATTGAAGCTTGCTGCATGTGGGGCTGCATTGCTGCAGACCAGTCAGAGTGTCCATGCTAACGCCTAGCCACAGCTGAAAGCACCTAGAATGAGCATCAGAACTGGACCGTGGAACAATGAAAGAAACTAGACTGCTCTGATAAATCATATTTTCTCTTGTATCATGTAGATTGTAGGGTGTGCATGTGTTGTCTAGCTGGACAAGAGATGGCAAAATGATGCACAAAGGGAAAAAAACAAGTTGGTGGAGATAGTGTGATGAAACCTTGGATCCTGCATTGATATGGCTGTTACTTTGACACATAGCAGCTAACTAAACATTCCTGCAGAGCACTTATAGCCTTCATAGCAGCGGTATTCCCATAAAGCAGTGGCCTCTTTCAGTAGCATCATGATAACTGCCACACTGCAAATGTTGTCCCTGAATGGTTTTGAGGAACATGACAAACAGTTAAAGGCGTTGACTTGACTTTCAAACTTCCAAGATCGCAACTTGATCAGCTTTCTGTTGGGATGTGCTGCAAAAACAAGTCCAATCCATGAAGGTCCCACCTTGCAACTTCTAGAATCTGCTGCTAGAGACTTGGTGTCTGATACCACAGGACACCTTCAGAGGTCTAAGAAGTTGATGCCTCCATGGGTCAGAAGTGTTTTAGCGACTCAAAGGGGACCTACACAAAATTAGGCACGTGGTTTGAATGTTATGGCTGATAGGTGTATATTATACTTATGTTTTCTTGTTTAAATTGCTATTATTAATTGTATTAAGTCTTGTATGCCATTACTTTAAAAATCACTTACAAAAAAGAAATAGCAGAAATCAAATAACTGCACCAGTACGTTAGAGACAAACCAGGAATCCAATATTTCAGCTACATTAAAAGTAACACTTCAAATAAACACGCAAGTGTGTTCAACGTTCTAGTTGTCAGCATGAATTCACACCAACTGTCCAGGGAGGAAAACAGATGTTAAATCAATACACTGTACACATTACATACAGCAGGTGTGCTCCCAGATTGGACAGTTGAGCTGTTAATGAGTGGGAATGAAGTGACAGCTGGGAGAATACTCGGTATATTAAATGGGGATTTAAGAATTCAACTTAAGAATTTAATGCTAATTCCATCACACACTGTAATAATACACATTAGGGCAACTTGTCGCTTTCTGCATGGCAAGAAATCAATAGCGAAGATGGGCAAAGCTGGTGGAAACGTGCCAAAAAACACACTCCAAAACCTGGAAAATGTTCAAGCTAGCAAAGTATCTTATAATTGGTTCTGATGTGTTAAGACATGCTGTGAAATGTGTTTTTTGTGCTGGTCTTTATTGGTACTGTCAGCCAGAAAGGTGTAATCTGACCCGTCCTGATGAGCAAATCTTCAGGTGTAAATCTACTTTTCATCGCACAGATGTAAAATATCAAGCAACAATTTCAGGCACTGAAGGTATTTAGATTCTTATCTTGCATCGTGGAGGAGTTTGATCATTCATGCAGGACTTACAGCCAGAGTTAAAAAGAAATATCTTCTGCAACAAGAACACGGAGTCCTATAACAGATGGTCTCGCCTCCACAGAGCTCTGATCTCAACAACATGGAGTCAGTCTGGGATTACATGAGGAGACAAAAGACAATGAGATGCTTGGAACATGCTGCCTTGAAGACCTGCTGCCATGTAGACATATTAGAGATGTGTTTCTAAACACATTATCAGTGACAAAATCATAAATAAAACCGTGTGAAAAGACTGAACTATTGCACTGGATTGTGTAGTTAGACTGTTTAACGGTTTTTCATCATTCTTGTAGTTTTGGTTTTCTTTGGGTTAGTCAGACATCATGGCTCGATGATGGTGAGTTAGTGCACCTACTACAGGCTATGGTCAGCTAGCTAGCTATGAAAATGCATCTTCTCTGGATGATAGAGTTTGCAGAACAGAGCGGCCTTGTTTAAATTTCTGAAGAATGTTGAGGTCAAGATGTAGAGCTGAGGATCTCCACCATCAACTCTGCAATTACATGAACTTTCAGCAGAAACAGCTGAGATAATAGGTAGGCAGGTACCTTATCGATCCCAAGGGAAATTCAAGAAATCAGTAACATATGAAACATACAGAATATACAGAAATGGAAGATAAGAGCAGTGCACACAAGGGATATAGAGATATAAAAAAATGTAAAGGCATAATTATGTATAGAATGTATATGCTAAAGCTAAAAACTGTGTAGATGGTGTGCAGTAGTAGTAGTAGTAGTAGGCAGGAAAACATAAATTAAATAAGAACTATGCAATTAGAAATGTGCAAATAACACAGAGATCCCATTTATTTACATGTATATGTCCAGTTAACCTACAGTTAATCTACAACTACATTGAATGATCTACATCTGCTGCCAACGTCTGCCTGTCAGTGAGTGCAGCTTGTTTTCTGTACTTATTTTACTGATTATTAAAGTAGGTAACTTAAGTCAACAGCGACAAGCATATGCATGGTCCAACCGCAAGAATCATCCTTGTAGAAATCAGAGAAACTATACCTACTCGAGGGCAAGTACTTCTCTTTGGTTCCATAAAGCAATGTTGATTGTTGAAACTCTACGAAGCCAAAAAGTGCCATTTCCTCCTCTCTAATATCACCATCAACCTTCAACATTCTGTTTCCCAAGTGGTTATAGACTATGAGTTTGACACACTAAATATTAGTTGTTGTTTTTGACACATTTTGAGTTAATATCTTGCTCAGAAATGTCACATCCTATATTGCAATGGAAAGGCCAGTTATAGAGCCATTCTGGTAAATTCTAACGCCACTTTGCATGGAAAGTTGCCACGTATTGCACATTTGTGATTCCTCATCATAACCTGTTTGGTTCAGTTAAAATGACATCGGGTGTGTTTGTATGGCTAATAGGGTTAATTTGGTTTACTGAGAAAGCCAATCAGCTGGACACATCCCCGCCATTTCAGAGCTGAGAACACTGATTCTTTTCTCACATTTTGAATCCCAATTTATCTATTTTGCAGTTGATTTGATCATTTAAATTTGGCCGAGTGCTTAACACCAATGTTCTGTCTTGTGAAAAACTAATTTTACTGCTGTACATGGACTTTAAAGGTAGAGAGTGGTGACAGAGACCAGTTCTTTTCCATTTACTGAGCTTTGCATGAACTGATAAATAAAATGTTATGTTAATATTACTTGTAAAGTCCTTATTTTTAGAGTGGTATGTAAAAGTTTTGCACAGCAATGAATTATAAAAGCTTAAATCCTTCAGACCATTGTTCTTTTAGGGATTTTGTCTGCTGATCATTATGTTGTTTTGTTTTGTGTGATCAGTTATCACATCTTGGTGTTTTTCTCCATGCTGTCAGACAAATTGCAGTTATTATATTCTTACATTTTCATGATTATAGTTACATGCGCTTCTTTGTTGCCTTTCTGCAGAAGTTTCCCATGGAGCTTGTAGGAGCTGCTGTCAGTAAGCGCTGATTTACTTTGCCTTCATTGTTACCATCGTGTAAAAACCCCGAATCCAACACTTCCTGTGTTTGCCTTCTTGAGACGGGAAACAGTCTGGACTCTGAGATCAAAGACCTGCACTCGTCCTTATCAAGGACTTTGGAGGAGCAGGGCAGTTGGGTAAAGCCGTCTGGAAAAAGTGTTTGTTTAAGAATGTGTCAAAAGAAAGAAAGAGAGAAAAACAGCAGAGATTTTCTGTGTGGCTACCACATCAAACTGACAGCAATTTTGGTCCCACTGAGATGAAATAAGAGAAGCTGTGGGTGTCTGGAGACCCAGATAGAGAAGTGTTTCCTGGATAAAGATTAAATCAAGTTCTGGGACCCCCCATTTCCCTGCAGAAGCTTTTCACACACAGAATTAGAAGGTTTACCTGCTGACAGGAAGAACCAGCTCAAACAGACCAGCCGGGGTTGTTGGAATTGACCTACACTTCTCAATTGTTTGATGGTTTTCCCAAATGAATAGGAGTTTAATGCCATCGCTTCTGTAAAGTGGCATTAAGTGTGATTATTAAGTGAGAGTCCAGTTATTTCAGCCTTGTCAGTGTAAGTGGAGCTGGAATGTAGAGCTGAAACTATTTAATAGTTATCTTATTAATTAACAGCACAAGAGATCCATAAATAAATGCCATAAAATATGGAAAAGTTCGCAAGGCACCACTGTCAAACCTCTGTTTATTTGACTGACAGTTCATCACATGAAGATGTATACTTTTAAAAAAAAAAACATTAATATAAACCAAGTAAAAGCAGTGAATCCTCACGGTGTAGAAGATGGAGTCAGCACTGGCTCAATAACCGACTTAAACAATGAGTGTGTTTCCAAAATTGTTGCTGATTCTGTTCCAGGACTAATCATCTCAGCTACAGCCTCAAGCCCTTCCAGGATTTCATACAATTATGAGCCTGTGAAAGTCTAGTAACAGTAGTCTGACAATAACAATCTTAAATCCCGCTTTAGCAGAGAGACAGATTTCAAGCTGCAGGCGTGCAGAACAACCTGTTACCACATAATTGAAATTTCATCACAACTTCATGACAACTGAGCACAATCCATTTGTTGATAAAGGAACGAGGCTGAAAGTCAAAGAATTAGTAACGACTCCACTAAACCTCCAGTGTTACATGATACAAGAGTAAGAACAACATCGTTTCCACAGACATGAGTCCCTGCTTAATAAAAACTGTTCCTAGCTGAACAATAAAATGTGCTTCTGTTGACCTGAGGCTCCCTGGTATGAAAGAGATTCAGAAACCTCTCTCTCTAGAGGCAGTAATTAAACTTGTCAGTAGGTGTTTCGGCACGAGAGAAGGATTAGGATTCCTGGTGCTGGATCTCAAACTGAGCTGACAATATGGTCCAACCACAAAGCCAGGGGCTTCTGGGACCTCAGCCAGTGGCTGATAGATCCATCAATATGACGGGTTTAGTCAGCGCTGATTGCTCTCCAGAGCAGCTCCTGTTGGGTTGACGGGGCAGCCATGCATGGAGTTTTCCACATTCTGAAAGTGCGTTCTGCTTTATTTATATGCAGGCCCATAACAGGTCGATGAGACCAACTGCAGGCTAAAAGGAAGTCCTCACTGAGTTGGCAGAAAGCTGAGAAATGAAGCTTAAAATCCACAGTTTGTAACTGTCATACAAATTTAGATTTTATGGCTCCTCAGCCAAGGTTTATGAGTGTTTGTAGGAAAAAGGAACAGATAATTCTCTGAGAATATTATGTTTGGAGGAGATGAAACAAGTTTCACTAAATGTAAAGCCAAGAATATGAGATAAAGGTCATATTTTTAAGGAGAGTTTGTATTGTTAGTATTATTTTGACAAAATGACAAAATTTGCACAAAGGGTCCAAACTACCAATAAAATCATAATAGAAAACATTTAATTCTTAATTATAACAATTGTTTTTTGTAATACTAATATTTAGGAAATTACTTTTTTTTCTCCTAAAGCCATTGTGTTTATAATCGGACTATAAAGACTTTTTAGTATAATATGACATTAAGACTTCTCCCTCTAGATGCTACAACTTTAATCTCCAAATCTCAGACTTTCTTTCCTAACAGTGGCCTTAATACTACATAATGTCACATGAAGAGACTTAAAATTTGTTATAGCTTCACAATAGGATTTATAGGCAAAAAAGATTCATTATCCTAAAATCTGTGGCAAACCACAACTCTTGCCACTCCTCAAACCTTGAGGCTTATCTCACTCAACTACATGACCACAGCTTGCTGTATGGGAACAGGCAGATAGAGCGGTCGCAAAGCTGTTTACTGCCCAAACTGGAGGGTCTCGTTTCCTGGAGAGCCATGTGATAACATTGTCACCAAGCAGCATGAAGGCTCCCCCCTCTCAAAAGGCTGGTGGTAATTTTAGTAAAGAAAACACTGAGACACGTATGTTGACGAACAGCTTTTCAAGGCTGTGTGTCAACTTCGTCAGACACAGTAGTCCATATAAAAATGAAGGTAAAAGAGCAGAAAACAAACACGTGGTCTCATTGGGACAATGAATACTACGCTTCCTTCCTCAAAGTGCTTTCAAAGAGCCACTAGAATCGTTGAAACCACACAGACAGGAAGCAGAGGGAAACAAGTCTAGCGTGCTCACTGGGCTGCAGGTGATAAGACAGATTTTTCTCTGTTGACTCACTCTGGACTGAATCCTGCAGCAGCTGAGAAGCCATTAAATCCTCGACTTAAGTAAAAGCAGTAAAACCATAATGGATACATCGATCAGCCGCAACATCGACAGATGAAGTGTACAATATTGATCATGTTGTTACAATGCAGTGTTCTCTCTGGAAACCTTGGCTTGTGGCATTCATATGGATGTTGCTTTGACATGTACCACCCACACGAACCATTGCTGCAGACCAACGACAACCTATAATACAACAGTACTCTAGTGGTAGCTGATACAATACTACAAAAACTGCAGGAATACACTATAATACCTGCAAAAACTGCATCGGATACACCAGATGTAGCCTGATCCATCCGGACTCCACAGCTTATAGGATCCAAAGAATCTGCTGCTAATCTCTCAGTACCAAACCCCTCCAGCGTCCATTATCCAAATAATCAGAGCTGTTTTATCAAAACAATAATAGGTTGGTTATTTTAATGTTGTAGCTGATCAGTGGTTGTAAAAGACCTGCATTTAAAATATTAATTAAGAAATAAAGAATAATTTGCTAATCTGAAGTGTTCAAAAGTCATAACATCTGTAACTCCTACGTGTGGATTCAATGATGAAACATTTTCAATCAAAGTTTATTTATATAGCCCTTTACAACAGCTCAAATGGTGACCAAAGTGCCTCACAGTAAAAAAAAAAAACAAGAAAATAACTTAAAAACAATACAGTAACTTCAAACAAGACAAACAATCATGGGCAAATTTAGAATGATCAATTAACCTCAGCATATTTTTGGACTGTGGGAGGAAGCCGGAGTACCCGGAGAAAACCCACGCATGCACAGGGAGAACATGCAAACTCCATGCAGAAAGATCCCAGGAAAGCCGGGACGTGAACCAGGGACCTTCTAGCTGCAAGGTGAAAGTGCTAACCACTACATCACTGTGCAGCCCATAAAATATACAATAAAACAATAAAATAAACAGCAATAAAACAGCACTAAAATATACATCCAAAAGAAATAAAAGTAATAAAGCGTCACCATGCTGCTAGGTATGAAAAGCCATTTTAAACAGGAAGGTATGGAGTTGTGATTTAAACAGACCCAGGTCAGTGATGGTGCATGTCGGGGGGGAGCTTGTTCCAGAGCCTGAGTGCAGCTACAGAGAACCTCCAGTCACCCCAATGCTTGTATTTACACCTGGATACTTCAAGCAGCCGCTGATTGGAAGATCTCAGAGCTCTTTTTTGGTCCTTTAAGGTCAAAAGCTCTGATAAATAAAGTGGAGCAAGACCGTTAAGAGCTTTAAAAACAAACAAAGTTTAAAAAGAATTCTCGAATGGACTGGAAGCCATTTTACCACAAAACCTCCAGCTGTTTCTTTGCAGATCAATGGAAGGATATACAGTGCCTTTAAAAAGTATTTACCACCCTTGGAAGTATCCTCCTTTTAATGCTTTTCAACTTTGAATCATGGTCAATTTAATTTGGCTTTGGTCACAAGAATTTACCAAAAAAAGACTCCCTTAGACTTCATGTCAAAAGTCCACTTTGACCATAATTCAAAGTGTTGAAAAACAATAAAAGGATGAAACTTCAAGGGATTTTATAGGCCCTGTCTATGTTATATGTACCTCTGCAAACTGCAAGTTATTTCAAAATCTTTAATGATTCTGCTTCACTTGAAAACAAGTTCCTTTAATTAAAGATGTATTGTACAGCACCTTCAAAACCAATAGTTTACAGTGCAGACAACAACGAGAAGCAAGGCAGCAAAAAAAAAAACAATTAAGACAAAGTTAAAACAGAAAGTCTAGATGCAAAAATGCAACAAAAAACAAAACAAAAAAACAAACAAAAATTAATTACAGCAATGAACCTTTAATAGTCACTGTTCACATTTAAAACAAGTGGTGAGCTTTCTGGTAGATGCATAAAAAAGATTTTACAAATTTACCAAAGAAGTTTAAATATGAAATTTAAGACAATGTTATTTGCTGTGTAAATTTACCAGAGTAATTTAAATATTAGAATAGAATAGAATAGAATAGAATAGAATAGAATAGAATAGGCTAGGATAGGATAGGATAGAATAGAATAGCTTTATTGTCATCATACTTGGGGACGTGATGAAAATAAATAGCTACCACTGGACAGTACATTGGTAACAAGTTCAAATTAATAATAATAATGATAAAAATCAATTGTACACATAAAACAAGACTATATTAGGAATAACAATATACACAAAGGAGGCAAGATATATATACACAATAAAGAGTGGAAGGTAAAATTAAATCAAATAGAAACAAATAAATATGGGAAGGAGATTGCACGTAAACATTAAAGCGACCCTGTGCATTATTGTTTTGAGTTCAGAAGTCTTATAGACCATATTATGGTTAAGATCCACAATAATACATCATTAGAGGAGAAAAATGTTCCACAGCGAGTCAAAAGGGTTGAGACAGGAGCTCTGAAAACGAATTCATTTGTAGTGATAAATCAAAAATAGACCCCACTCACAGTTACATAAAAGATAACTTATATAGTCACAAAAAAAAACAGGTTAGTTATACTGTCGTTCATAACAGGAAGAACTCAAAGTTGGTTCCATAGACAGAGTGTAATGATTGATGGCCCTAGTGAAACACAAAGACGCCTCCTCACACAGCTAATTTAAAAACAAAGTTAGCACATTGTTTGCACAGCTCAGAGATAGACACGCTCATTCTGGTTATTATTGGTTATGAAAATCCTCTTTTTTCCTCAAAATAAACCGTATGCGTCATATAAACGCAGTATCTCATATTGGAGACGGCCTCAGTGCAAACAGGTAGAGCTTAACTCTGTACAAGCTGAGCCAATACAGGCTGTAATCAGCGTTATTGATCAGCCATGCAGGATCACGAAGACTGACTCTGAACATCTGTTTTTTTTTTTCCCCCTCTCTGATTATAAATTCTAAACCTGATACGCTTTCAATCCAAATCCATCAATTTGCTATTTTATCAGTTGTCACCAAATCCCACATGGTAAACCCATGTCAAACACAGAGCCGGAGAAACAGTATTCATTAGACAGCCATGAATTCACAGCTGTCTTGCCTTAAAATGGGCTTTTATATCTGCCGTTTCAGTGCAAGATTGTCCACAGCTATTAAAATCCACAACTATGACCACATTGCCACAGCTAATGGCCATTACTACACCAGACAGAGGTCCTTATTTGGATATTTTTAAAGTTTTTCCTTCTTTCTTGTGCAGTTTTAGGCATAGAAACAGCTTTCCAGACTAATCATGTCCTATTTACTACACATTACATGTTACTTGTCCTAATTCTAAATATCTTCACTACTCAGAAATCACACAGTGCAACAAAAACAGGAGTGTACATGGCGTGAACGCGACTTTTTGTCTCACAATCCAATGAGAGAAAATTGCAGTTAAATAACGAGGCAGCAGTCAGCGGTGATGCAAAACAATAAGTAAGTGTCTGCAATCTCAATTTATTGCATACGATTGACGAAACGATTGAGTGTCTATTACAGAGGGAACAAGGGAGCGAACAAGGAGGGGGGTTTGGACTCGGCAGTAGTGGTTGCTACTAGCAACATGATGTTTAGCTGAAGCCAAACACTGGTGGCAGAATATTAAAAATTGCAATTGTACCTAATTTCTTCCATCTCAGAGCATGGATACACACATGTGGGAAGTAAAGATTTGAAGCCCCATACTACTGTAATGTAAAAACCTAACATATTGGGAAATCTAAAGGTTGTAATGTTTAATTACTACAGTTATTACTGCAATTAACCTTCGGTTTTTAACCCAAACCTGCAGATCAAGTCATAGCAGATACATCCTGTTTCCATTATTTTATCTTTTTCTCTCTGTCCTCCAGCACCTTCATGCTAACAGGGTCTCTCACCATGGCAAAAAAAAAAAAAAAAAAAAAGGGAAGCGAATACATTTTCACCGGCGTGGAGCCGCTCCATCTGCAGAGCCACAGCAGCCTCATTTTCCCGGGTACATCACACAGACGGCTGATTGTGAAAGATGATGCACTCGCACCCCGCTAACAGGTTCACACAAGCCCACATGCTTAAGCCACCTTGGGCTAATTCAATTCCACTGCCATTCCAGAGGTAATAGAGTGTGCCTGTACCCTCCTCGCAGTTAGTGCGTGGAAAAAGTGGGTCGGCAGGGTGGGGCGGCTGCTTGTGGTCAGTCCAGCACCCCTGTGATTTGACAAGGTCGTCCTTCTGTTAAGTTTTCTGCAATTACGCATCTCCTGCTGGATGGCTAGATCCTAAAATGATCCAGCTCATCCACACCAGATTTGCCTTTATTTCCACAGATTTTAAGATATTTACCCGTGCTTCTATACAAATACACTGGAGGTCAATGCCATTTTTTTGTACTCACACAAATTTGCCATCAACACTCAAAGCAGTTGAAATTAGAGCTACTTTCCATTCAAGACTTGGGAACTATAGCTCTATTTTTTTTTTGTTATTTTTATTTTCCTCCATTTTCCAGAAGATGACTCACTTCATGTGTCTATTTACGCATTTTAATTGACTTTGCATGCAGTCATGACATTCCAAAGATTCATTTATTCTGAACACACATTAAAGAGTCTAATTTAAATGTAGCACTTTTAGCCTGAAATGTCACAGTTATGCTCTTTGTAATTTGCAAACATTTTAAATACTTTCCCTCCTGGCACCACGGTGATGTAACATTAATATTTCAAGTCTCCTGAGCAAATATGCTCACTCTAAATGATGAGAGGGGGGACTTAATGCCTAAATGTACTGTCCCTCTTGCACCCCATTCACGTCCATGCATAAATAAGAGCCCAGAGGGAAGCATGCTGTGTGCAGTGTGGTCATAAAAAGCTGGATTAACATTTCATCCAAGTTTGAGTAAAAACCCCTTTTTTTCAGTGTGAGATTCTGATATTTCTCTCCCCAAAAAAGATGAAGAGTTTGTTATTGCACAGCACTTCAGTGGAGAGGAACAAGCTGAAATTGCAGAAATGCAATCTACTGAGAAGGACTGAAATGGCCCATGAGTGGACGTGGAGCCTCTACAGCACTAATCGTCTCTGTTCCTCTCATATACTCAGAATGAGCGGCAGTGCATTTCTACCGAGAGCATCTGCCTACTCGCCAAAGCCGCGCACAAACACAACATTCATCTTCAGACACAATGGAGCCTCACCAACCTGCCATGAAATTGCTTTTCACTGTAAAACCAGCAGTGGTATTAAAGGAAGAACAAAATCGCATGCAGTCTGAAAGTGATCTAAAATAGATCTGAAATGCACTTTGATGGCGTAAGATACATACAGAAGACACTATTACTGCAATGTGACACAGTATCGCTGCCTGCTGGATTGGCATAATCAGCGCAGATATGCACATATATTGGTAACATATTGAAACTTTTTGGGATTTCATGCAGTAATATTAAGGTTGGGACATGGAGGGGAGATAAAAAATTCATTTTCCAGTTTGAGAAATAAATGGGCCTTCAAATATAAATCTTCATGTCTTTCTTCCATCCGTCATGTGCCTGCGTTTCACATGACAACAGTGATAAACATTGCAAATCCCTCTTTTGCCATTTGACAGGACTCACAGTGTCTGATAAGCTCATATTGTCTGATATGTAAGCTCAACTGAGGAGCTGCTAACTCGCTTGAAGACCCCATAATGAGACCAGGCCAAGCTCGTGGAATTTAGCGCGTCACATAAAACTTCATTAACGTGGGGTTTCCAGCGGCAAGCGAGGGAGGGAGGGCCAAGTTATTAAATTCATTACTCTCCTGAATCAGTAGGGGAACAAATATGTTTCATAAAAGCCTAAAAATGCCCTGTAGGCTGTTAGCGGATGGAGACGGGAGCAGCACACTGAGCTCCCCATTCTGTGGCCGTGAATCTGAATTATTTAAATAAGGAAAGTTATGCAAAAGAGTGCCATTTATTGCCAAGCTATAACTCTCCCAAATGTTTTGTTCATAGCAGAGTGTGCATTAGCAATAGCTGTTTTCCTGGTAATCTTATAGTGATGAAAAGGCCTCTAGGTAATTATTGGTCCAGGCCCACACAAAGTCCAGCACATAGCCCCCATGATGCAACATGCTATTTTGTTTTTCATGTGCAGATTAAAAACAAATAGGACCAGAGATTATAGATAGGGAGCTTTAGGAATGATGGAAGGATAATTTTGTTACCTTTGGACAGACACAGGCTAGTTGTTGCCACCTTTAACCAGTCTTGATGCTAAGCTAAGCTAACTGGCTGCTTGTGGCATTGATTTTTGCATCTGAATCTTGACATGTAGGATGCAGGATGTCAAAAACCTTCAGTGTCATAGTCCTGTCCTATGATGGCGCTGCCCAGTAGGTTAGTTTGGGCATATTGAGTGTGTTATGCATCCACATTTACCACGTTTTGTTTGTTACAGTCTAATTGCAGGGTTATGACAAATTCAATCACCTTCTTTCATACAACATCTATGTGGCACTAGATTAGAAAAATCTAAGCAAACATTTTGGTCCCTCCAAAATGGCTTAGGAGAAACAAAGCAGTGGTGAAATAAGTGAAATCAAAGGGCAAAAAGATGGAATAAAGTGTTTGAAATTGGACCAAGAGTGCTGCATTTGATGAACGAAAACAAAATTTAAATTACATGTTGTTTCTTTTATAGCTCAGTCAGGTGACTTTACTGGTTCCCAAACCTTGACAAAGCAGCTGAATGATGTTCCTACACAACTGAACAGCACTCCAATGCATGTTCTGGGCAAAGTGTTTTCTCCACGCTTGTTTGTGACATTTGACAAATAAGCTTTAAATCAACACAACTTTGCAATTTACATTAATACTTTACTGCTGCTCTCTTCCAACCAACCAATAATATATTAGATGAGGTGCCACCGTGGTAACCGAGAAAATCTTAACTTAATCAAGGTTCTAACAGGTGGTTATCACTGTGATAGTGCCAACCAAAGCGAGACATTTTCCTAAACCTAACTATGTACTTTTGGTGCATAAACCCAACCAAACAATGGGAAAAAGCGAAACGTAGATCTCAGAATAATTGAGTATAATGAGATTTCTGTTGCTGCATCCTCCCCTCCAGCCTCCTTTGTGGAAGCCTTTTCTACTCTGTCACGGTCCTACTTTCCAGGTAGAGAATATGTTTCTTTCAAAACATAAATGACAATGCAGTTTAGTTGTATAGGAATTTTTAGGAGACAGGATTGATGCATTTTAACAAGACTGACTGAAGAATATTCATTTGAAAAGCTTGAACAAATCTGAAAATTCTAACTTTCTAAGAATGAAAAAAGTTTAGAGGAACTTTATAGAAATATACACTGCCGTTCAAAAGTTTGGGGTCACTTAGAAATGTCCTTGTTTTTGAAAGAAAAGCATTTTTTTCAATGAAGATAACATAAAATTAATCAGAAATACAGTCTAGACATTGTTTATGTGGTAAATGACTATTTTAGCTGGAAATGGCTGATTTATAATGGAATATCTCCATAGGAGTACAGAGGAACATTTCCAGCAACCATCACTCCTGTGTTCTAATGCTACATTGTGTTAGCTAATGGTGTTGAAAGGCTAACTGATGATTAGAAGACCCTTGTACAGCTATGTTAGCACATGAACAAAAGTGTGAGTTTTCATGGAAAACATGAAACTGTCTGGGTGACCCCAAACTTTTGAACGGTAGTGTATAATTCAGATTTAACTTAGAGGAGCACAACTCTACACCATAGAAATAGGCATGGAATCTCTTAAAATTTTCAGAACCATTTTTTTTTACACCAGAATAAGGACAATCTCAATGCAGATAGCTGTAGTTCTTGAACTTTTTCTGCCATATCCTCTTTAACAGGAGTTAAAACACGGATGTTCCACTTCAGTAAAACCAATTTCATTTTGTTCAGTCATAAATTATACTTGGGAAGCTACTAATGAGTAGAACTTTCTGAAATCAACAAGAGATTCAGGGTGTCAAAGTAGAAACACTTTTAAGTATCACAAAACTTCTGCTTATGTCACTTTATACAACTTGAGATCTGCTCAGCATCCTTCCCTCCGGTCATCCAAGCTCATTTTCACTACAAATCTAATCCGTAACAATGCAAATAAACAGTATGTTTTTCTTACCATACTCTTCTAAACAGTTAGAAAATAAACTCCGATATCTCTTACGAGCAGCCATGTGAATATTACTGTACAGAAATAGGCCGTGTGAGGCACATTGTAAAGAACAGAGTGACAGGTCTATCATTTACAACCGGATTAGTCATTAGGATTAGTCACGATGAGGAAGAGGCTCCACGCAGCCTGAAGCCATCCATTAACTTCATGTCTTCCAGTTTGGTTTATTTCATTGGTTGTTTGAAGGGAAAAAGATTTATGTCAAAGATTTATGTCAAATAGTTACAGAGAGCCACGCTTTGTGTGCTAATAAAAACAAACATTTCCTGCCTCAGACTGAATCTTAAGCTTGTGTTCGGCTGTCAGATGATGTCTGTTCTTTTATATCATACAGTGAAATTTGCATTATTACAAATCATTACATCATGTAAGCAAAGGCGTGCAGACTCCTACTGCAGACTGAGCTTGTTAAAAAAATGAGTTTTTCCATTGCTGTGTAAATTAAGCCTGGATGCTCTCTGACCTTGAGACAACAGCTGCTCATTTTACTCGCTGCTTTTAAGTTAGAACGCATTTACATAAAGTGCCGAGCGTTGCAGAGCTGCCGGATGGTAAACGTCTACTCCAAATACAAAACAGATTAATAGAACGGCGCTGATTGAGACTGCAGTCACACACACAAATGTCATGTGTCTGTGGTCCTATTGATCGCACAGCAGGGCATCATGGGAAAGAACTCTGCAGCAGCCCACAGAGGTTAATGTACACGCATTCCAACCTGCTGGATGTCAGTCAATACATCACTATCTATTGACTGCACAGCACGCCAACATGTGTGTCAAGTGAAGATCTAAAGAATGTGTTTGTTTTAGTTCGCATGGAACAGGTGAGATTTACTACATGGTAATATGTGAATACCTAAAGTAAATGCTTTAAAATACAACTGCATTTGGTGTCACATCAGCTGCTAAACATACAGTTCCTATAAAACGTCGTAATTTTATTGCTTTTCAACATTAAATCATGGTCAGTTGGCTGCTTTGACAAGAACTCATTAAAAAAAGTCATTTTCGGGTCATAGTCAAAACGAAACAAAAGTCAAGATTTCTGCTGTAATGTTGCCACCACCATGCCTCGTCATGATGCTGCCACCACCCTGCTTCATAACATGATGCTGCCACCACCATGCCTCACATTATGATGATGCTGCCACCATGCTTCACATCATGATGCTGCCACCACCATGCTTCACATCATGATGCTGCCACCACCATGCTTCACATCATGATGCTGCCACCACCATGCTTCACATCATGATGCTGCCACCACCATGCTTCACATCATGATGCTGCCACCACCATGCTTCACATCATGATGCTGCCACCACCATGCTTCACATCATGATGCTGCCACCACCATGCTTCACATCATGATGCTGCCACCACCATGCTTCACATCATGATGCTGCCACCACTATGCTTCAGATCATGATGCTGCCACCACCATGCTTCACATCATGATGCTGCCACCACCGTGCTTCATGTCATGACACTGCCACCACCATGCTTCACATCATGATGCTGCCACCACTATGCTTCATATCATGATGCTGCCACCACTATGCTTCACATCATGATGCTGCCACCACCATGCTTCACATCATGATGCTGCCACCGCCATGCTTCACATCATGATGCTGCCACCACCGTGCTTCACATCATGATGCTGCCACCACCGTGCTTCACATCATGATGCTGCCACCACCGTGCTTCACATCATGATGCTGCCACCACCATGCTTCACATCATGATGCTGCCACCACCATGCTTCCCATCATGATACTGCCACCACTGTGCTTCACAGTAGGAATGGTGTGTTTGTGACGATGTACGGCATTTAGTATCCTCCAGACATCTAGTATGATGGCCAGAAAGCTCAGTTTGGGTCTTATCATACCAAAGAAATTTCTTATTATAAAGTTATTTCAGACTCTCCCACATGTCTTCTGGTAAACTCTAGTCATTGTTTAATATGAATAGTAGCTTTCTCTTTGCCACTCTTCCATTTGGCTGTGTTGAATTAGGTAAGTTATTTTAAAAGGGGTGATTGTGTTTATTTTAGGTTTTATATTCTAAATTAAGTGACATTACATTTGTAGAAATCTATTTTCAGTCTTCTTCGTTCTTAAAATCTTGTCAAAAATGGCAAAATAAACTGACCAAGATTCAATGTTGAAAAGCAATAAAAAGAGAAAATTTCCAAAACAGTGAATATTTTTCAGAAGCAAGGTGCAAAAATATCCAAAAGTTTCAACTTCAAACCACATTATGATTAAAATAAGCAATTTATGAAATGAGACTGAGAAAACAGCATGACAATGAGAAATTAGTTGTTCATAACGATATTCATATGGAATTACCCCTGAATCTACAGCTCCTCTCAGGTTTAAGGTGTTTCAGTTCATTGTGTAGCTGCCTGGCCCATTACTCACTGTTTTCTCATGGCTTTTCCTTGAACAACAGCAGACAGCTGTAGGGAACATAGTGGAACATTCAGCAGCTACAGAATCAGATATTTCTTTCTGGACTTTCAGGCAGAAATCAAAGTCTGAGCTGCAAGTGAGGGAATATTGAACTCGCATTTGTCAGAGGTGCAGAAACACAACAAGCTGACTTTGAATTTTGCTCCATAACTACTCAATATGCCAAATAATCACCTGTTAAGCAACTGATGCTAAATAAGATGAAGATAAAGTTGGCCTATAAACTTGAAAGCCATTTTATCTTTAAAAAAAAAAAAAAAAAACGGTAACCATTCTCAGTAAAAGCCTCACTCTCCTCAATGTTCTAAAATTCAACTACCAGCACCCCGAAAGTTGGATTTATACCACTGTGCATAATTTACACAGACCCTAGCGGTATGGTGTTTCTGTGCCACTGTGTTTCTTTGTGTACTTCAAACAATGCCGACTGAAATGGAGAAGATCACGTTGGAGCTGGAGCTAATAAATTTTGGACAACAGTTACTTTTTCCAAAAATTACTGCAACACAGAAAAGGGAGAAGATGTCGGAACAGACTGGGTCTCTACACGGATTGGTAGAGCTCGGAAAACAAGAAAACAGCATATGGCTACACTGGCAGAATACCGGCTATTGAGTTTGTATTGTGAGCAGGCCAGACACAATTATAGCCTACAACATATTACAATTTGTTTCACAGAAGTATTGTCTTTGTGCAGCTCAGTATGCCTTGCAAACACAGCATATTGCTATCAGGTGGATCAGTCACACTTGTGGTCTCCATCACCATATACAGGTCAATTTCTGGGTAAGTGCATGTCAGGATCACGAAGAATTCAAAGCTATGCCATACCTACAGCATAAATTGAACACAACAGTATAAATCAAGCTTAAATCTCAGTTATTTACACAATGTATCTTGATAATGAAGTACAATTTGTGCTTTTAGGAAGATTTACATACTGTAAACATATGAAATGTTTCAGTTTTTATAGAAAAGGTAGGATAATTAGGCATATTGTAGGCATATTTCAGATTTTTGAGAGCTTGGTAAGTTGTTTTCCCCCACTCCCATCTGTCAGTCCTGTCAATTAAAGCACAGACATGAGAGCAATATTGATCATTTCATCTCTCTTTTGGAAAAATCACAGAAAAACAATTCTCCAAAACTATTCCCCTGAGGGTTTGAGGTAAAACAACAGAATTTCTAATAAGCTCTAAGTGGAGCCGAATAGCATGACAGCACAAACAGTGTTTTCTTATTAAGCAAAGAAAAGTAATGTCCTTTACTTTCACAGCATTTCGGGTCAGTGATCTGAAACAAGTTGGCCTTTGAGTGACAGAAAACCTGCTAAGTGGTCCGAGTATCAGATAAACCTGCTGTTTGTGTGACTTTCAAACATTTTCCTGCAATTGTCTAAGCTCTTTGTGTTGCACTGTAAAGGTCAGTGGAGCTGCTGTGTGCGATTTATTGTTTGTAGTGGCGCTCACGAGTGGCGAGAAGTGTTCTTGTTGCTGTCATTTGTACCTAAAAATATGTCCTTGTAACACGTACAAGTGCAGTTCTGCACAAGTCCAACAATGCTGAATGAAGGCGATTGCCTTTTGAATGTACTTTTAGAGCTGAGTTCAAATCAATATCACAGCATTAGGAGTATTTTTTCCAATATACATGTACTCAGTTGCTAGTTTATTGAATGTACCAAAATGGTTTGAGAGGTATTGATTCCTGGTTTAATTTTATGGTGATTCTGATGGCGTAAATGCAATAGTTTGGATTGGAAATGTGTTATTTGTGGCTAAACTGGTAATTTTATACTATTTTTTGGCATTTTTATTCTGAATTTATGGCAATCAACTTTTTCTGCATTTGTAAGTGCAGTTTATTTAAAATGAAGTGACACTGCAATTTTATAAAATGTTTCAGTATCCACAAGCCATCATTACATGATTCTACTGAAATTAATCAATTAATTATGTTTGGTTAGGTTTAGAAAAACATCATGGCTTTGATTAAATACATAACTGCTACATCTTGGTTTTGACTGTGAATCTGACTGTTACTTGGAAACAGGAAAAACCCAGTGTTGTTATCCATCCACCCCGACCTCCTCTCTATATATCGGTCATTCGATAATAGGGTTGTGCAACTTTGCTTAAACCTAAATGTCTTGTTTTGCTAAAAACAGCAGTGTTGTGTTTCTATGGACAGTCTCATTTTGTTTTAAGTGCAAATTTGAAACCAAAAATATAAAATTAAAGAAATTGTGCTTCATCAACACCAAACACAGATGCAAGCTGTCCATTTTTGGACAGATTTTAAACTATTACAAGTTGTTTAGGACCTATGTGAACCCTACCCTTGACTAAATGTCTACTTGGCCGAGCTGCAATGACCATATCTCTAAAAAATACATTTCTATACAACTAAACTCTAAATTTTAAAGAAGCATTTTCTCCTGGTAGGGTTACAATAGAATGTAGTAGGAAATTATTTCACTTTCAAGGGATTACAAAAAAGGTTAGGGTAGTATCAGTCAGACACATACCTTCACCTTCACTCAAGAGACTGGGTTTAAATCCCCTATGGAACAATTATTTAAAGAGTTAATTTTCACTAACTGATATGTTTAGATGCCAAAACTACTTGGTTAGGTTTTGGAAAATGTTGTGGTTTGGGTTAAAATGCACAATTTTACAGTATGTTTGAAGCTTGTCCTTCATATTTTGGGTTACTGCCCCATCTAATAAATGATTGGTTGGCTGTAAGGGAGCAACAGTTAGAAAGCAATACAGTAAATGGCAAAGACATGTTGATTAGAAGCATATTTTTCTTACACCACAGACGTCATCTAGGTGAAAATACTTTTCCCTAAAATAACAATTGAGATGAAGTTTTGTTGTATAGGAACATAATGTTTGGGAGACGGAACTCTCTCAAAAGAATCACAACGACTGGCCAAAAACCACGAATGACCACATGTTAACTGTTTGTTGGCCTCCTCAGCTGCTCTTTAATGCTTGAAATCATCGCGGTGAGCTGCTGCAAAGCTCCATGCAGCCACTTTTCATCAGATCAGTTCAGGAGTGAATTGTATTTGACACACCGCTAATGTTTTGGCTGGCCGTCTTGCCACATGGCATCCAGTGAGAGAATACATTGGTTTTTGTGATAGGGTTTTAAAAATAGAAACTAACAGCTTGTCTTCATGAGCTAGTCTTGCTCTGTAAGATTGGATGGAGGCACCTTTCACACTAAACAACAGCAAAGCTTGTTTACAGAAGCAGACGAGGCTTTGCTC
The DNA here is from genome assembly GCF_022539595.1 of Amphiprion ocellaris. Taxonomy (NCBI): domain Eukaryota; kingdom Metazoa; phylum Chordata; class Actinopteri; family Pomacentridae; genus Amphiprion; species Amphiprion ocellaris. The sequence continues at coordinate 31,074,637 of NC_072775.1, forward strand.
CGATTCATTGTGTTCTATCACAAGATCCAGCTGTGCAGCAGAGAAATGAAAGACTGAGCACCTTCGAATCTGCCTGATCAATAAACAGGAGCAGAAATAACACACCGGACTGAACTTCATAGACTGAAAGACCAAGATCCCTGCTGTGCCGCATGGTAAACATCTTCCAGTCCTGCTCATGTACACTTGTTGCTTAAATGCACACAGGCTTTGATTTGGCAGCCATGTTTCCCTTGGTGAACCATCAAATACTTCATTTAAACACCAAAAAGATTGTATATCTCTCTTCTGCCTGCTTTATCCCCAGCCCGGCTTCCGTCTTTTATGCTAATGCATGAACACACAGCGCTTTAGTCGTGAATTTACCTCAGCTCTCTTTGGGAACAAATACCAGGCAGAACAAAGCAGAGCGCACTTGTCCTAGATGAGATAGCTTGATGATATCTGAGTGTGTGTGTGTGTGTGTGTGTGTGTGTGTGTGTGTGTGTGTGTGTGTGTGTGTGTGTGTGTGCATACATGCAAGTGTATTTGCGCAGCAACAAAAGAGGATCAAACAAGTGTGCACGAGCCACATGCATGTTTCTTGGGCTCTTTTTAAGAGAGTCTCTCTTCATCTGTCCCTGGAGATGCTCCTCTCTGTAATCTATCATTCAACATGTTCATTAGTCTACGTGAGTGTGTGTGTGTGTGTTTGTGTGTGTGTCGCATGTGATTCACCAGGCACATCTCGCCTGGGAATCAACATTAAGCAGTGCATCAGTTTACCATATGCTGAGATCAGGAAGAAGAGCATCAATTAACAGACTTTTTGATCCTGTCTTTTAAAGCACAGACACGCTGCACAGTAAAGGCTGATAGAGGCAGTGCCCACAATGTTAACTAACAATCAATGGGAGCCTTTAAAGCTGGGATCAAACTACATAATATCAATGTGATTTAAGCCTGACTGATCTAAGAGATGAGTGGTACTGGAAACAAACTAAAAAAAGAGTTTCTGGTCTGACAATTTGTGTGTGCAATGATCGTAGACAACCAGTTCTTCATCTCGGATCCTGTTAGATGTCAGATATTATGTTGCCTTTTCTTGTACTCCATGATGCCAGTGTTGTTCCAAATCCTTATCTAAATCTGACTGTCGTGCTTTCTTAGCAGTAAAATTTGATTGGTCAGAGCCTCGTTGTGTGGTTCATCCAGCCATCCATCTATTATCTACACACCACTTAATTCTGATTAGGGTCACGGGGAGGCTGGAGTCTATCCCAGCTGACTTAAGGTGAAGGCAGGGAACACCCTGGACAGTTTGCCAGTCTATCACAGGGCTACACATAGAGACAAACAATCATTACAGATCATCATTATCATCAGTCATTACATTATGGACAATTTAAGTTGTCAGTTAACCTTAGCATGTCTTTAGACTGTGGGAGCAAACCCATGCATGCATAGTAAGAATATGCAAATGCCATGCAGAAAGATCCCAGGAAGGCGGAGATGTGACCCAGGGATCGTCTAGCTGCAAGACGAAAGTGCTAACTACCCCGCCACTGTGCAGCCCTGGTTCAATCCATCCATCCATCCATCCATCCATCCATCCATCCATCCATCCATCCATCCATCCATCATCTCTACACTGTTTCATCCTCATTAGGGTTGCGGGGGGGCTGGAGTCTATCCCAGCAATCGGCGAGGGTGGGAATGGACAACAAAAAAAAACAAAAAAACCTTTAATGGGGATAATAAATAAAAACTCCAACAGAACCAGGCTCAGGGAAGGTGGCCGTCTGCTTCGACAGGTTGGGGTGAGAGTGGGGATGAGGTGGGTGGGGATGGCAGAATAGCAGATGGTTCTATTGTGTTAATCTGACTTAAGCCTTGATTTTACTCTGGTAAAATCATGCAAGAAACTGCCAGCACATAGACACATAGGTGTCATTGTACTGCGTTTCAAGTCCACTTGGAAGACTCTGCTGCATGCATGCACACAAGTTTTATATCCACATATTCTGCAAATGCGCACTATGGTTGAGCATGAGTGCAAAATCTAGAATGCAAGAGTCTTGTTTCTGAACCACAACAGGAAATATACTTGCAGTTTATTCTTTTTTACCTGATGTGGTGACCTGGTCTTTGTGGCATAATAACTATGGACATTTGCAGAGAAGTCCATGTGGACTTTTGTGGAATTGGAGAATGATTACGTCACACAGACCAACACGAAAGCACAATACTGGCCTTAGTCATCGTCTCACATGACAAAGCTGGGCAGTATGACCTTCATATTATGAGGTTCCTTGCGATCCACAGTTATAGTACATGCTAATAATCTAAAAATGCGCAATCAAAAAAAGGCTAAACTATGACACAAAGCTCAAAACAAGACAGATTTGCCAAAAATACAAGTCGATGAAACATAGAAAAGGTCATTCAAAAGATGTATCAGCATATGCACAGCACATCTTATGTAATGATGTACAGACATAGACTGTATATAAAGATATATGGAGGCTTAAGTGCTGAAAAGTGACGTAAAACTGGCTTAAACATGCATTCTTTCAAACAGCCAGCAGGAAGTGACTCCTCTGGTTGCATAAAATGGTCATATAGCATAAAAGTCTATGACAAAATGACCCAACTCCTCACTCGATTTGTCACCTCAGTGAGCATTTTTGTAAGAAGTTTATGGTGTCACTTGTTAGTTTAAAGCTTTTTTGAATATAGTGTGATGCTTATTTTTTTTAATGACAAAGCAAAGAATATTTATCAGTTTCAAAAAACCAACATGATGATGATCAAATCTTAAACTCAAGGCTTGAAAACCATAGTTCACAAACCACTTGGTGACATCACAGCACCTATCTCTATCTTTTATATACAGTCTATTTGTACAGATCAGCATCAGTGACTTTACATACGTTTTAGTGAAAAGAAAAGTACAAGAAACATAATGAAAAGTTCATTTAGAGCTGACATGTTTGCCAGCTGTTATCCTTTGGCAAACAATTTATCAAATTAAAAACATTGTGGGAGGAAAAGGTTTTCTTTGAACTCACAGACCATATAGAATCAGAGTATCTTACCTTGTGATTCACAGCATACGGTTCTTTCACATATTCATTTCATTTTCTATACAAAGAGGTGCAAGAAAAGCACTCTCACATTCACCCGACTGCAGAAAACAATGTTGTATTGTAAAAATTCTCAGAGAAAACCCAGAATGGTAAGGATAATATGCCTATAACATATGGCAGCATTTCTATGCGACAAAGAAAAGGGGCTGAAGTGTGATCAACAGTTGCCAAGGTAACACATGTTTGTTCGCATATGTGATCTGCAGCTAAATTAAATGAAAGTGGATGAAATCACCGGGCTTTTATGTGATAACACGCAGGCTGCCGCGCTGCAGATAGAGCTACTCGACAGGTTTTTAACATAATCTTTATTAGCCATTCTTTATTTCGAGCACAAACACACACACGTTTCAGTGTTTGTGTCATTGAAAAACCCTTAAAACACCTTAAATTTAAAACCCCACACATGAGGCTTCCATCCATCACCAGTTTAAGTATTTAAAGGTTAGGATTTAGGTTTAAATTAAGGGTCTGAATTATTTTAGTACAAATAAATTCTATTTAAGGGACTCTAATTCAGTATTTCGGGACACCGTATAATAGATTAATCTCAGAATGAATTATTAAGTTATAATATTATTAGAATTTGTAATATGAATAAATTAATATTTTCTATTGTAGGGTCTAGTAAGACTTAAATATTGCCGTAAAGATACTAATGTAGGGGTTCACCCTGAACTTGGGGGTCATTAAGGGATTAATTTATAATGTACTGTGACCCTAAATTTCTATCTTCATTGAAGAATAAAATATTCTATTAGGGTGGAAACTTAATATGTTTAAAATACCAATTACATTACCATTATTACATCATTATTAATGGTAAATGTGAGGTAAAACGTAAAAGATTTGCTTTTTCAGAGAGCACAAACCCACAGAAACATACAGCCAGCATTTAATACCATTAAAATTCCATTTACAGTACAATCATTACATGATTATTAATGGCTAACTTTAAGGTAAAATGTAAGATATTTGATTTTTCAGAGAGCACAAACTCCCAGAAACATAGATACATTAGTTATTACCTTTAAGGTACCATTTACACTATAATCACAACATGATTATTAATGGCTAAATTAAAGGTAAACCAACAGAAACATACATCCAGTACTTATAACCTTTAAGATACCATTTACACCACAACCATAACATGATTATAAATGATTAAATTTAAAGTAAGATGTAAGATATTTGTTTTTTCAGAGAACATAAACCGACAGAAATACACATTTAGTGCATTTTACCTTGAAGATACAATTGATACTGCAATTACTACATGATTCTTAATGAATAAATTTAGAGTAAAATGTAAGATACCTGGTTTCTCAGAGAGCACAATCTTCCAGAAACATGCATCCAGTACTTACAATCTTTAAGATACATTTACACTACAATCATGACATGATTATTACTGGCTAAATTTTAAGGTGTAATGTAAAAGATTCAGTTTTTCAGTGAGCACAAACTCCCAGAAACATACATCCAGTGCTTCACACTTTTGAAATATTATTTACACGGCAAACATAACATGATTATTGGTGGCTAAATTCGAGGTAAAATGTTAAAATTGAGATTTCGGAGAGCACAAACTCCCAGAAACATACATCCAGTGCTTCACACTAGAGGTCGACCGATACATCGGCCGGCCAATATTTTGGGCCGATATATGGATTTTTTTCAATATCGGCCATCGGCCGATATTTACAAATAAAAAGCCGATTTGTGATCAGGCACCTGTACGGGCAGCTGCCGCGACCGCTTTTCCCTTAGAAGGACCCCCGGCACTCAGAGAGCGACGCATGAGCGGAGCGAGTGAGCCAGGCAACAACAAGCCTCGCTCCACACCTGCTTATTTGGTAAAAAAAAAAAAACAGGTAAGAGATTTGTTTCTTGGTGAGAGAGAAAATGCAGTGTATTTAATTTGTAATATATACATGTATATACTTTTAGTGTTTAAATTGCCTTTTGTAATCAATGTGCTTTAAAAAAAAAGGATATCGGCCTTAAAAATCCGCTTCTACAATTGACTTTAGATATCGGCCATCGGCTGAAATTATTTTTTAAAAATCTGTATCGGCATCGGCCTTTGAAAATCCCATATCGGTCGACCTCTACTTCACACTTTTGAAATACTATTTACACTACAAACATAACATGACTATTGGTGGCTAAACTCAAGGTAAAATGTTAAAATTGAGATTTCGGAGAGCACAAACTCCCAGAAACATACATCCAATGATTGATACCTTTAAGATACCATCTACACTACAATCATTACATGATTATTAGTAGCTAAATTTACGGTAACATTTAAAATATTCGGTTTTTCAGAGAGCACAAACCCACAGAAACAAACATCGAATCCATTAGAGATTCCATAAGACCACAGACTGTGTTTTCTGCTGTAAAGAGGCTACATAAAATTACATTCTGATGTCACCAGGAGTTCAGTGTCTCATCAAATAGCCAGACTCTGAGGCTGAATCTAAATGGCTTTTTTGTAAATAGTTATTTTCAGCAGCCGACATGTTCCGTGCAGCAGGTGGCAAGAATATCCATCCACCTCTTGCAGCGGCTCCTCTGCTCTCATTTCATTTTATATGGATGAAAAAGAATAAAGGAAGCGCTGCCCGCTGCTTCTCATTTTACTCAGCACCACTCGGCGCTGTGCTTCAGTTTGTCCAGAGCCAAAATGGCTTCATTGTAATTCAGCAGACATGTTGGAGAAGTAAGGGAGATGACAAGTTAAAGACCTTCGATATCTCTCGCTCTGTTTCATGTGGAGGTGAGAAGATGATTTTCTGCAACCTGGACAGCGGTATCTCGACTGTCCTATCAACAGAAGCATGTCACTGCCAAATGGATTCCTGCCCTGCTTGCAAAGACGTCTGAGCCAGATTACTATCAAATTAATCTTAGTCCTGACTGGCTGTGGAAGGTCTGTGTGCTGCACTGCAAGCAAGAACGAGAGTAAATCAGAGGAAATAACGGAGAAAAACAAACACAGAGGAGGACACTGGTCCTGGAACTTACAATAAGGCAGACATGTAAACTAAAACCAAACAAAATAAACAGCTGTGAGAAAAAAAAAAACAACTGAAAAACAATAACGCTGTCCAACAACCACAACACATGCCTGCACTCCAAGTCACACTTATTTGATTTCTTGCCGAGAATCAGATGAAAACATCTATACCACTGTCACGTCTGTATGAAAAATATGAAGCGGCAGCCAGCGTCAGGGTGAAAACCAAACAGAACCTCCTCTTTAAAACCACAACCTGACGTCTTTATGCAAAGCTGAGCTGCTGCTTGAGAGGGACAGATAAGTTGGAGGTAACATCATCTAATTCTCTGATAGAAAGCAAATGTGCTTCACGCTGTTGGACTATTCATTTAGCTACAATAAATAAGCTAGCAAGTTAAAAGATAAAGTGGGTTGCCATGGAGACAGGGGTAAACCTAAAGGAAGGCAGACGGAGGAAACCATAAAGCAGCTCTTGTTAATTTTGCACTCTAGTGAACTCAGTGCTTTCATGAAATGTTGAAGAGCTTCAGACATTGTTCGGGAGTCCAAGGTTTCCTGGATGCAGTTCTCACTTGCTGCTTTTTCTCCCAAACTTAGGGATTTGGCCTGAAAATGACAAGTGTGTTTTTACATAAAAATCATGGTGCCCTGATTTAATGACGTCTGTTAAATTTGAACGAAGTTCGTAGAGGCTCATGCAGCGTTCTGTAAAATGAATTTGGTGGAAGCCTTGGAACAAAACTAATCTAAGCCAAGCAAATTAAACATAGAGGGAGAAATGGAATAAAAATGAGCTTACTGGATGCCAGTGGAGGGAAAAAGGAACTATTTGGCACCTTTGAGTTTAAATTCTTGAGCACACTTTCAACTCACAACCAGTGAGTGTTACATGAAGGCCACTCCCTGCTATTCCTTTATGAATATGAAGATATGCTCGGCTCTTCTCTCCCAGCAGTCCCCTTCCTTACAGCTTTATGGTTCCTGATCTCCTACGGTGCACATTTAGAGGCCTCGTCTTTGCAGTTGTGATTATTTGCTGCATGGAGAGCACAAAGTAGTGCCATTAATCATAAAAGTGCAACTCAGTCTGATACTCAAGTCTCCTAATTTACTGTTTGGAGAAAAAAGTTTGCTGAGAAATACCAATCTGGTGAAACAAGCCCACCACTCAGCTGGAAGGCCCTGAGAAAAGAGTGAAGATGCGTAAATGTGAGCTGTACATGGGCAATTGTACAGTCGTGAACAGAAGTTACAAACATTTGTAAAGACCATGTACATCATGGCAGTTTTGAGTTTCCAGTGATTCCTGTAACTCTTATGTTGCTATGATAGAAAGACTGAAACACATGCATCTTCATCAGAAAGAAACAATCATTCATTTTGGTTCTTTCATGTTTTTTGTAGGTCTACTGTAAATATATCAAAATCTGTTCAGTCAAAAATATACATACAACAATTCTAATATTTGGTCAAATGTCCTTTGGCTATTTTCACCTTATTTAGGTGATTTTGGTAGCCATCCACCAACTTCTGGTTGAACAGAACAGCTACACAGTACAGTTTTTATAAAAATTGTTGACTTTTGGACATAAAACTTGATTCCTCATCACAGTCCACAGGTTTTTGATGGGTTTAAGTCAGAAATTTGGGACAACCAGTCAAAACCTTCATTCTAATTTGATTTAGCCATTTCTTTACCACTTTTGATATGTGTTTGGGGTCATTGCTTTATTGAAACACCCAACTGTGTCCGAGATCCAACCTTCAGGCAGATGATTTTAGGCTTTTCTGAAGCATATGGAGTGATTCTCCTTCTTCATTATTCTATTTACATTGTGTAAAGCAGCAGTTCCGCTGTCAGCAAAACAGCCCCATAACATAATACTGCCACCACCTTGACAGTAGGTTTGGTGCTTTTGGGTTCTTCAAACATATTTCTAGTTATTTTGACCAACTACCTCAGTTTTTGTTTCATCTGACAACAAAGCTTTCCTCCAGAAGGTCTTTATCTATGTCCGAGTGATCAGAGCAAACTTCAGTCCACCTGCTAAATGGTGATTCTTAGTTGGCTCTTGACCATCCTGACCAATTGTCTCTTAACATCAGGTGAATTTTTTGAGCTTTCTTCCTGACCGTGGCAGTGACACAGCTGTAGCGTGAACTTTATACTGACAAACAAGCGTTCGCACAGTTGATTTTGGATCTGAGGCAATTTCAAATAACTCCAAGTGACTTTCCTGACTTGCTCAAGTCAATGATTTGCTTCTTCAGATCTGTCCTCAGCTCATTTTCTCTCCTTTGTTCATTTCTGGCTGAGCCTGATGAGTCTATCAACTTGGCCCTATTTAATTTGGCTCAGAGAAGTCAGCAGCTGTGTTTGATTGTAATCCCCCCCACGAAGGTAAGAGGTCATGCCACAAAGAAGATTTGATGAACACACCAATCTACATAACAAAAACTGATCATTCAAGTTGCTGTATGCATATTTTTGACCCATCAGATTTAGCCATATTTCATGAAGACCTGTAATAAATCTTTCAAAGAAGGAAAGCACATTATTTGTTGTAGAGGATTTTTGTGTGACAAAGACTCGTGTTCACACTGAAAATTTAGAGTTATAGGAAACATTGGAAAATACCATGATATACAGTGCATGGTCTGTGCAAGTCTATGTAAACTTTTGTTCATGACTTTAATGGCACTGAGGCAGCAGCTGAAGAAAGTTTCTTGAAAAGGGGCAGAAACTGTAGTCAGCAATGACAGTGACACGTTTTTTGTGCCAACTTTCGGCTGCTAAAAAGCAGAGTCAGTGTGCAGGCAAACTTTAGCTCTACTGTACTTTACTTATGCCTTTGGACACAGTCAGCAAAACTGTAACGTTGAATAAACATAGAACTCAAAAAGAAATTAAAGGCAATCTATCATTCTCACACATTCCAGCCTTACTTTATATTATATTATATGTGCGTATGCTGACTCGTGGATCAGTTTTCTACAAGCTAACTGCCGTTTCTTCGAGCCCGTCTGGTTTAATTAGCCTCATTTTAGTTTATGATTGGCAGTTAAATGAATACAGTTTTTTGTTACTTATTGACTTTTGTTGACGTTGGTGCTTTACTCTGGCAAGACGTTGCATTAAATTCAAAAGTTTACATCCGCAGCTGAAGACTGAAATGTTGCCCTTCAAACACACTTCTTGCTTGCTTTGTTCATTTCATTCATTCAGTCTGTTCCTCAGTCTGTGAAGCATATGTTCTGCTGGATTGAGGTCAAGTGACTTAACGTGGCCACACAACATTCAACATTTTGGGCATTAAAAGCTCATTGGTTGTCTGGATCACTCCTGTTCAGCCCCAAATTAGGATGTTCCAAAAAAAGTAAAGGAGTTACTCGTCATTCTCATGTTCATGTGCGTGACTCTGGACTCGAAGCTTAACATCGGCTCCTCTTATAAGGCACTTAAAGTTCATATCCCCAGATGAACTTTAGCTTCAGTCACACTGGGGGATAGGCTCCTTGTGTCTTTTTGTTCTGAAATCAAGTAGAAAAAGCTCGCCAAGAAAAACACAGAATCCCGGAACGATGATATCATGAAGGAACCGAGAGCCAAAAACTGTCACAGCACTGAGTCAGACAAGTGACTCTTTTAAAAAGAATTGCAGGGCATGTGATATCTCTCCCACATTTGCTTGCTTTTGCTTTTTTGAAGAAACTGTGTGTGTTTAATCCATCAGGGGAATTCCATAGAAATAAAAATGATTTTATTGAAGCAGTTTGGCCCGAAGCAGAAGACAAAAAGTAAGAATTATAGCGGGCCACATTTAAACATCACTGACATCTTTGTTTTTGTTTTGAAAGTTTAACAACTGTGCAGTAAACTCTTGTGTCATATTCACTTTATGATGCTCTATGATTATTTTATCACCGAGGTAATAAACCCCAAACAATACAAGCCTCCTTAAAGAATGACAGTGAATGAGCTCAGCCACCACCTCTGAAATGCTGATACCCATTGTTGCTAAAGCGTTCATATTTCTTAAACCTCTTTACTTGCAGCTAAAGAATGGCTGCCAATGATGAAGGCAATTAATGGTGTCTAAAAGGAGCCGTAAGCAATGATGCAGTGACTTAATCTGCTTTCTATTGCGGGGGGGATATTGAATCTGTCAGTCTGCCTGTGTGCCACAATAGACTATTGTTCTGGAGGGGGACATGAGGGATCACTTGTGCTGGGGCAGCTGTCTTTTATGTTAGCATACACCTGAGGAGACACACGTATACAGCTTGGACAGGGACAAAGATGCACTGCTTCAGCAATGTGCACTTGTATATAGTCATGAAAGCGTATTTTCGCAGCAAAACCCACATGCAGTGCAGAAATGTGACACAAATAGGCAGGGTTTTTTTTCTTTTCAGAAGTTATGTGTTAAAATAGTCTGTTTACCTGCCCGGTGATGCCCTATAAGACGAGAATGCTTAGGAATGTGCACTGACTTATAAATAAAACAACAACGTATGTGTACCAGAAGACAAGACATATTCACATTCACACAGTCGCTCCATACGATACCGTAAAATACACCTCAGAAAGCTCAGATAAGCAGGTAGAGACAGCCAATATACATGCACGCTCGCACATGGCATGAAATCAGACATGGACTTGCTCACACACACACACTAACACACACATATACACACACACATACACACACACGAGCTATCAAAGAAGCCACTGAAAAATCAGATAAGCACACACACAGCCAAAGCATATACTCCCCTACAGTCATGCACGTAACGCAAACAGCTGCACACGGCATGAATGCAAAACTGCATGTGCTCAGAAAAAAGATGATAACGCTGCCTTTGACAAATTACACGGAGTAATTTGCATTAACAGGTGTGTTTTGTCGGTAATTTCATGCCAGTCTGGTTAGCTTCTACTGCAGATTTTAAGCAACATAATGTTCATGTTATTGCAAATGGAAAATAACTCATTGACTGTACGCACAAAATAGCCTCAGACAGTTTATTGCTGGTGTAACGGTTACAAAATCCACTTTCTGCAGCTGAAGCATGACTAATGTTTGTTATTTGTTATCTTTGTTCAACTCAAAGCACCTTGCTGGAGTTTGTGAAAGCTTTCCGTCTTGGTTAAATATTTAAAAAGTCGATACTGACTCAAATCACAGCACCTTTTCAGTGTTTAAAACTGGATCCATAGTTTGTTTTTCTGCCCCAAAGCAACGATAATCAAGATTCTTATAATAATGTATCATATGATGGTGAACACAATTAGCAGCATGAAAGCAGCTGTCATACCTGATCCATGAAACACATAAATACTCTATGTATACATACAGCTGGAGGATAAATCTGCCAAATATTTCAACACATCAATAATCGCTGGGTTGATAAAACATCAGGAAAATGAAAAACGCCCAAGGTGATATAAGGAAGCATCTTATTTTGTCAGACTAGCAGTCCAAATACGCAAGTATTTTCTTTACCACAATGAGAAAAAGCTAATTCTCACATTTGAGGAGCTGAAACCAGCAATTTTCTAGACATTTTTACTTGAAAAATATATTCAAATGACTAAATAAGTGACGGAACTATTTGTCTAAAGACTAAAACAAACACCTGACAGAGATATTGGCGTGTTTGTTAGATTTTCCAATCCAGAGCGTAATTAATTTTGCCTTTATAGTTCCTGCAAGTGTTTTGTTTTGTTATGTTTTTTATAAACAGAGCTTGCAAATCTTTGTTTCCTCCTCTCTCTCTCTTTGTCTGGTCAGTGGCGTTCAGGAACCCCGAGGGCCAGCGGGTTAATGACTTCCCCGGCCGCTGCTGGACAAATAGATAGATGCGTGGAATGAATGGTGCTGTGGCTGATAAAGTCGAGGGGGAGTTGCCTTGTGTCCTGGTTGCTGTAGAGCCCTCTGCTCTCCATTCATCAGCCAGAACAGGGCCGGAGCAGATGAATCACACACACATGCATGCAGCAGAGTGTGTGTCTGTGTGTGTGTGTGTGTGTGTGTGTGTGTGTGTGTGTGTGTGTGTGGGAACACTGTAAGCAGAATACTTGCACTTTGTCTCACTATTGCAAAGAACACAAGAAATATGTGCCAGAGGTTTGTATATATAATACTCACCAGCAGGAATTTCACAAACAGCCGCATACGTGTGTGTGCAGAGGCAAATATACTGTTTATACACACAAACTTATACATCCTTTCTGCCTTTAGTCGCTCAAATAAACACTTGCACAAGCACCCATAACCTCTCAAAATACCATTTATTTAAATCAGCCACATTTCACAACAGTGTACAGAGCGGGACCATAAACTCAATAAGATCCTCCATAAGTCTCCCTGTTTGGTATAAACACATATTCTCATATAGAGGAAGTGTAGCATAGTTTCCATGCTGAGTGTAGCTGTTCAACAGAAAACAGCCATACTGTCCTTTAGTAAACAAAGGCTGGTAAACAAATAGGCGAGAGTGGGTTATCATTACCCAACAGCACACAGTCACACACACACACACACACACTCAGAGAGGCATAAAGGCAGCAGCAGTATTCATTACTGTGCCACATTAAAAGACAGCACAATGGAACATAAATGACTCTGCGCTCCAATAGCTTAATTGCTAATCTCTTCTTTTAGGACAGTGTTTATTTCATTAGCCTCGTTTGCGCCGATGCTATCTCCCCGCTAATTAACTTGTTTGGATTAAATGTGTGTCCCTTCATGCCAGGCAAGAAACAAACAAATGCGAGGACCACCGTGAAAAGAGAGAAACTAAGGGAAGTGTGAAATTATTGGCTCGCGTGAACTTTGTTTTGATTGGAAATGCTGAACATCATCCAGCACCAAAAAGTGGAGTTAAGTGTACGGGAATAAGTCTGCAAGCAATTTGCTGGCATATTTGGTAACACATATATTTAGTACAACTGTTAAAGGGCAGTAAATACAAACCTTCTGTCTCACAATATACACCACTGTTCAAAAGTTTGGGTTTACCCAGACAGTTTCATGTTGTCCATGAAAACTCACTTTTATTCATGTGCTAACATAGTTGCACAAGGGTTTTCTAATCATCAATGAGCCTTTCAGCACCATTAGCTAACACAATGTAGCATTAGAACACAGGAGTGATGGTTGCTGGAAATGTTCCTCTGTACCCCTATGGAGATATTCCATTAAAAATCAGCTGTTTCCAGCTAGAATAGTCATTTACCACATTAATAATATCTAGTCTGTATTTCTGATTGATTTATTGTCATCCTCATTGGAAAAAATGGCTTATCTTTCAAAAATAAGGACATTTCTAAGTGATCCCACAATTCTGAACGGTAGTGTATACCGTACAGATAATAAAATGGCAGAAATGTCACCCAATCTGCTCAACTGCTGACAGAAGCTTCCAAAAAAAGCCGAAAAAATTCTAAATCTTTTCTCCTATATGTACCTTTTACTGGCCTGGTAGTAAATTTCTACTCTTGCATTCAGAATTTTAAGGCTCTTCTTTTACCAAAAGTTTCTCAAATTTTCACCCCTTCCAACCCATTTCCAAACTCCAGTTGTCATCCTGCATTACTCGTCATGCTGGTAAGAGGTTTTGACATGCATATGAATGAAAGCATAAAGTAAAATATACAAAAGATTTAAGCACATTCCTGTGCACTTTCACTTAAATGTCAAACAAATTGACTAAAGAAGAATTTCCTCATAACAGCAAAATCAGACAGGCATCAAAGCAGAAAAACGATCATTGACACACAAACTGTGATCACTGAAACAAAGTCGAGTACACCTGTAACATCCAGTTAAACTAAATGCATGAACATAATATAAAATTACCTGTGACAGTCAAAACTTTCTCAGTGTGGACTGTGTCTATCTGTGTGTCTGCATCATGGCTCCACATGAAACAGAATTTGCAGAGCAACTGAAAACTGAGTATGAGACTTCACAAAGATAGAAAAAGACACAAGAGGATTGATGATGAACAAAAAATCTGCAGAAAAACAGCTGCAGCAGTAATCAGGAAGCACAGAACGAGCCATTAGTACCACTAATCAGAGACGCAGAGGTTGCCATCTTAAGATGGCACCAAGGACAGGGCATTATTTTCCCAATTTAGCTATGGAAACAGAACAGCAGATGTTAAAGATTTCACATGGCGGCAATCAATGAAAATTTAAGTTAAAGTTTATAAGAGTGAAACAGTGCCTGATGTCTGTCTCATTATATAGTGTCAAAGAAAAACAACTTGTTTGCTCAACAGCACAAAATTGCAAGATGAAACTTTGCTAAAGAACACAAAGAAACCTGAAGAAAGTTAGGAGAACATCCTTTGGTCAGATGAGACCAAGATAAACTGGTTCAGCTCAGATCCATCTGGCATGTTTGGTGTGAACGTTGCCTGGAACACCACAGTGAATGCAAAGTCCTGACAGTGAAGCACAGAGGTGGCAGTGTGATGATGAGGAGCTAGATAAGTGCCAAAGGCGTTGGAAGATGACATTTAAAGATGGCACCTTGAAAGCCAGTGTATATACCAAAAAAATGGCAGACAAGATGACTGCCAGACTGCAGAAGTTTGGCAGAAGAAGAATATTCCAGCCTGATAACCATCCAAAGCACATTGCCAAAATCACACAAGAGTTTTCTAAAGAAGAAAAACATGGCCAAGTTTGTTGCCTGACTTGAATCCAATCAAACATCTCTGAGATATTTTAAAGAAGGCAGAGCAACGCAAGCCCTCCAGCAAAGAAAAGCTGACAAAAAAGTCTCTGAAAAATGGCAGAACACCTCTCCAGAAATTTGGTATCCTCCCTGCTGAGGAGGACTGAGAGTGTTATTGAAAATAGAGGTGGACATGCAAAGTATTGAAAAAAACTGAAGATTTTAATCTCAGTAATGAAAGTTGTACTGAGCTCCTGCATTGAGCTCCTCTTGTGAGGGCTCTTTCAGTGAATCTAAAGTTTTAGTTTTTTAGATTACATAAGACAAATGACCCTTCTGTTTAAGTCTGATGTAATGTGATTACTGTAGGATGATAAATATTATATAAAATAAGATAAGATAAGCCTTTATTAATCCCACAGTGGGGAGATTTGCAGTGTCACAGCAGCAAAGATGGTGCAAACATTTAAGGAATGTAGCATGAAAAATAAAAATAAATCAAATATACTTAAGTACTAGTTCTAAAAATAACATTGTTGCACATATCAATTGTATTACACAGATTTTTTTTTGATGAATAGACATACTGATGGAGTACTATTCTTGCACAGACTGTACTGAAGTAGAACGCTAATGAAGCACATATCCTTGTGTGTTTGTAGAAAAATTAATATTGCACAGGGTTTGTAAAGTGCAAAATATTCATAATTCATGAGTAAATGATTTGACATTGAATTAACATTGTACTTACCTATGTTGTACACTGTAAGACTCTTATCTCTGTAGGATGACACTATCAGTTAATATTACCATCAAACAGTTGACAAAAAAACAGGATGCTATTAAATTAAGTTATAAATTTGATACTTTAATATATTTGTGAGTCTTTCTCTCTAATCTTAATTATGCTGCAGTTGAAAGAGAATTTTTTTAATTCCCAGAATAAACAGTCAAAGCTATAGAGTGTAAGCTGGAGGCTTTGCAGA
Organism: Amphiprion ocellaris; assembly: GCF_022539595.1. NCBI lineage: Eukaryota > Metazoa > Chordata > Actinopteri > Pomacentridae > Amphiprion > Amphiprion ocellaris. Next base: position 31,090,475 of record NC_072775.1, read on the forward strand.
ATCATCCAGCGTCAATAAAAACAAACTAAAATGATACTGAATTGCTTTTATTTCTTAGGCTGTAACAGTTATGGGAGATAATAGTTGTGTTGTGGAGTCTGTGTCTTGTCTTGTTATCGCAAGATTGATTTCAGCCATTTGGTGTTCTAAGATGACCCCCAGATTTGACTTTCTGTTGCTCTCAGCAGGCTACAGGGGAGCTGAGCTTAAAGGTGGAACTTCATTTTAGTGTTTTTCAATCAGTCCTCATCATAATTTGCTTTAGCGAAGCTGTAATGAAGCCGGAGCTACCCTTTAGCCTCCGTTTCCTTCACATTTCATATTGCCAGCATCTGGTTCCCCGGGTGGCCCGCTACATCAGATGAGATGGGAGATGTCTGGAAGCCTTCACTGGACCCCATTTGTTTTAATCTGCTACTTTGGTCGATCCATCACTCCGGTGCACTGCAGTAACGCTGTTCTCTCATTGTGTCAGACTCTGTTAGGTGAAACGTGACAGTCTGGGTTGCTTTATCTCCACAGTTTGTGCTGCAATGTGAGGCAAAGAAAATAAATGTTTGAGGGAATGTGTCCAGGCATGTGTGTGCTTGAGAGAGAACAAATAACAGGTTGAGGATGAGAGACAAGTGAAATGGCGGCTAGAGGTAGAAATTCGAGGCGTGCGCTTGCTAGTTTGTGCCACTGGACCGATCCCACAAAAGTGATTCCTTTATCTCATTTCTCGGTGTTTGGAAACTTGGAAAAGAGGGAGAGGGCAGGGAGAAGACAAGCCATGTTAGAGGGAAACAAAGAGAGAAACGTGTTTGCTGGTATGTGTAATTATGCCGACGTGATTGACGGTGAAAGAAAAACGATTTCTTTATCTCGAGCCTCGGTGCCGGGGAAATAAGAAGGGTGGAGGGAGGAGATGGTGGGAGAGGTGAGGGTGAGAGAGGTAGCAGGAGAATGAAAAACAGTACAAGAGTGTGTGTTGCTCGTGGACGTGTGTTTTTGAGTGTATATGTACAGAGTGTGTAAAGAAGCACAGTGATAAAGAGGCTGCAAAGACAGCAATGAGAAAAAGAGAGGGTGCGATTAGAGAGAAAAGAGTGGGCTCTGAACTATTGAACGGCGTATCTGGCTGTGCACCCTGCCATCTGTACGCTGGGCCCTGAACCCATTTAAATTCAGGACGATTGCACTGTTTCTCAAATCCTTCAGAGCTGAATGCTTTTTGCACCTCGTGGAACAGGCTCCGAGGAGCAACGCTGCGGCCGAAAATACCAACGCCAGCAGCACACGGAGGGCAGATCTCTTTGTCTGCTCAGAAAGGCAACATTATCTACCTGGCAAGACCCTTTTACACAGGTAATCCAGGAGTTTCTCTGTTGGTGTTTTCATGCCATTATTGATGACAGGCAATTTACTGTCTGATGTTTTCGTGCAAAATGCCCTAAAGGCCAGTTAACAGCGTGTACAGTCCTGCAACATCAGCCGATTACACCGACAATGCAGCATCACCATAAACCTGGGCTTCAAAAAATGGTTGCATAGTTGAATCAGCACCGCCCCAGAAAAAACCCAACATTACAGGTTTTACAAGCGACATTTCCTGTATGATTTTTCTAGGCTTTGCTTGACTATAAAAAGGGTCAGAAGCCAGATCTTTGGTAACCACTCTCCCCTGTAAAATGGCATTTCAGTGCAATATCTTGAGGGGCAGAAACAAAAATAAAAAAGGGAGGCCACAACCACACTGTGGTCAGGGTTAGGTTTTATTTTCGCTTTAAGCTTGCACTTGAAGAACACTTGATCACAATTAAAAGGGCACAGACAAGTACTGGTGAACAATAAAGCTGTTTGGGGGAAATTTTGTGACAAAAAATAAAGCAGAAAGGGAGACTTTTACCTCACAACCAAAATAAACACCCCATAGTATTGTCTACAGTTTTTTCCAGATGAAATCCTAATGTTGGCCACGTTTATTTGTTAGTCAAAATTTTGTTAAAGGTGGAGTCAGTGATTCTAACCTTAAACACTTTCTGTAGATTCTGTGAAAAATCACTAGTTAGTCATATGTGCACTGAAAATATATCTGGTGTTTCTATACAGCCCTGGCTCTGTTAATGGGGAAGAAAACAAGGTGGTCCAAACTTGGCCACAAAACACTGATCCAGCCAACCATCAACGGGAGTGTGCAAAGGAACAGGACAAGAGCAACACAATCGTATTGTCAAGAAGGAAAAATGGCCAGAAACACTACTAAAGAAGAAAGACAACAAAGCAAAAGGTATGAAACAATCAGGAAAAGGTTAAAGTTTATCAATTAAAGGGAGATCTCAAAGTGTGTACATGTATATATATATATATATATATATATATATATATATATATATATATATATACTATATTGCCAAAAGTATTCACTCACCTGCCTTGACTCGCATACTAACGTAAGTGACATCCCATTCCTAATCCATAGGGTTCAGTATGACGTTGGTCCACGCTTTGCAGCTATAACAGCTTCAACTCTTCTGGGAAGGTTGTCCACAAGGTTTAGGAGTGTGTTTATGGGAATTTTTGACCATTCTTCCAGAAGCGCATTTGAGAGTGACCCATTCTTTCACAAATATTTGTAAAAGCAGTCTGCATGCCTAGGTGCTTGATTTTATACACCTGTGGCCATGGAAGTGATTGGAACACCTGATTCTGATTATTTGGATGGGTGAGCGAATACTTTTGGCAATATAGTGTGTATATACACACACACACACACACACACACACACACACACACACACACACACACACACACACACACACACACACACACACACACACACACACACACACACACACACACACACACACACACACACAAAGGTATTTGTGTTCACAAACAGTCTGACAGACATAAACACTTTAAAATACAAGTTTGCAACCACAATGGGGCAATATAGATGAATAAATAATTCTAAACACTATACTGGGTAATGCTACCTGCCTTCAGTCACTACAGCTGTGCAAAAACAATCTGTAAATATCCAATTCTTGCTAATTTAAGTCTTTCAATATCATCTTGTCCAGTTGTTTAAATATCAACAGTCTGTCTCCGGAATTGCTGACTTCACCTTTACAGATAATAAATGTCATCTTCAATTTGAAATTCGAACCACATGTCATATGCAAACTTACATCTATGCATCCAGCAAACAACATCCTCAGCAAGAGATCCCAGGATGCTCTCAAGGCAGATCTGATTATTTTTCCTTCACATTCTAGATCTACCCCAGAGTATCGTCTTCACTCAGTGTGCCCAGAAAGCTTCCAAAGCACCACCTCCAGTGACGCCTTTCATTGCATCACAACAGTTCTGCTGAAAGCCCTCAGGTTGAGTACAGCCACCCCGTAGAGAAACATTCGTTTGGCAACTTGTGATTATGATCTTATGTTTTTCAGGCATTAAAACTAAATTACCCAGAACTAATGATCATAAGTGAGGGCTGGAAAATGCATTGACTGGGAAACGGAGGGATATGCCTTTCAGGCTAAACCACCACTTCAAAACAGCAGTTCAACACAACTCAGGCATCACTGCTGACAATGGACCAATCCATCAAATCACTCACTTCTATTTCTTTCTATGCAGTTGCACAACTGGCTGTGATGAAACACAGCATCTGTATCCCATTTCCCAATGTCAGCATCAAATGAAGCTCCAGAAAACAGCTCACTTGGGCTTGACCTGTTTTTTTTCTGCGAGCCATACATTTGGTACATAATGACATCAAGTGTTATACATCATATGAGGAAAGGCGGCATAATGTACTCAGTGTGCTGCAGCTGGCAATGAGAGAAACTGTAAACTCCAGCTTTACCCATGTTGGTATATCCATCAAAAAGAACTGGTATGACAACGACATTCAGCCAAAACCGCTACATCTCTATCTCTAACTACATGCAGATTTACAGGTGTATCATATTAAATGTGAGCACAACCCCGTCTATTGGAAGAGTCCATAAACGCAAACCTCTCAGGATACCACGCAGCACTCAAATCAGTACATCTCATCAGCACCTATTCCATCAACACTTGGTGGCTGACACTCAAGGGCAGCTTCCAATTCCAGCCAGTGATGGATGGGCTGCTGGGACAGGGGGAGGGGTGATGAACTTCAATCAGGGGGGCTCCACTGGGACTGTTATCAATGGGCTACTTCCTGAAACATCTGCCACGCGGTTATCCATCATCGGATGGCCAGAGAGGCCGTCGGTGGGAATGATGGGCTGAGCCGTGAGGTCCGTGGCAGGAGGCGGACACGCGACAACACCTTTTGAGGTTTTCATCACTGTACTTTGTCATTACATGATCAAAGTGATAGTGGGACGGGTTAGCGCTCTCCAACAAGGACAGTATTCTCCGCCTGTAATAAATCAGCGATTTCCTCCGATGATAAGAGAATGTGTTGATGGACTTCTGTGAAAGTGCCTCGGGGATACTGTACAACCACATTTATCTGATCTGTGTGGAGCGTGGAGGTTGTTCCTGGGAAGCAAACGTCTTCAATAAAGCTGAGATGTATTGTAGCTCTGGACCAAAATCTCATTTAAAAATATGAAACATGAATTTGGAGAAATGCCCTGTTGTGCTCTTGCAGGCAAAGCACTTTCAGTTTCATATAATAGCACGGAAATCCCATGTAACCTTGCGCAAGGAGGTAAAACCCAACCGATACAAAAAACAGAGAAACGCTGGTTTATTGTTGCTGCATTTTTTGAGTTCAACTCCTAGAAATTAAAACATACCAAATTTCTCTGTTTTTGTGATTTATCGCTCAGATCAAAGACATTTTTGAAGGTTTTCTCTCATTTTTAAAGCACATTATCCCTAAGTGGCCCGCGCTGTTGCTTCCGCTCCAAGTGTGTGGAGTTCAGAGTGATAAAGTCCATGGTGTTTGGTGTGATTACTCCAGATGCTGCCTGGCATGTAACTAATGAGTCGTGCTTCACCCCAGGTCAAGTCTGAGGCTTCTGCTGGGGCTTTGAAGCTTGTTTACCCTGCTACCTGATGCCCATGAGGCCTCCATGCTCCCCTCCTGCTCTTGCATACCTCACAGACAAATTAAATACCTGTACTGAATGAAAAAAAAAAGAAAAAGAAATCACAACAGCGTAAAGTTGAAAGACTCGGCTTGTGAAGGCCGAATGTGTCTGGCTCGTTCCTCGTGAGCAGCTCTGCATCTTTTTGATGTTTCTGAGCACCAAATTGAATTCCACTATCTGCTCACATGGTGCAACTTACTCTGGATAATTATGAAATGAAATGGTTGGAGTTTATTTTGCATATAAACAAAGGATGCTTTAAGGCAGCACCACAGGCTCACAGCCGAATGGAAGGGATTTTACCTGCATGTCTTCTGATCACTTCTGGGTGTTTTTACATCAAAGGATAACAGGTGCAGCTTTGCGGCAAACATCACAGCTGCTGAAAGCATGACATTAATTTTCGAAGGAATAAAATGTGGCTGCTTTCGATATTCAGAGCTGCTTTAACTGAAATATCATTATATATACGTTCTATAATTTGTGCTTTTGGGCACCGCAATAGAGTAGAATTTTGATTAATTCAACATTTTTGCAAGAGGCTGAGTCTTGCACATCTATCTGCACAGGAAGAGTTCACCGCATGAAGAAAGATAGACTTCTCTGAAATAGTTTTAACTTGGAGGGTGCTCAGAGCAGAGATATTCATGACTCAGCAAAGCCTGAAGTGGAAAAGGCGTTAATGACACTTGAACGTCTCCTGCCAATGACTCCTCCTGAACATTTTTCACTCAAGCAACAAGGCATTTTTTTATAGAGTGTGGAGCTCATTTATAAAAATACAAAAAGAATATGAGGCAAAGTCGCAGGAAAGGGGAAGAAAATGCATTGAATAGAAGGATGGTACAGGCATTGCAGGGGTTTCATGGCACAAACTTTGTACTTTTGTTGCATGCCACTGGTTTTTCTGGCAATCCAGATCATTTAAGTCAGATTTATAATGTCTCTTGTTTAATAAAAGACAAAAATGTTCAAAATAATGTATACATTACAGTCAAATGCATTGTAATAATATCAAAAGGAAACTACAGGATCCAAAACTTTGCGTTATCTGTTGGAGCTGAGACTCCAAAAATAAAGTTGCACAACAAATTTAAGTTTTTGAGAAAACACTAGTGCTTAAAAAACAAATATGGGCAAAATTCAGCTTTACATTTAATTAAACATACATATAATGTGGTATTAAATAAATGCAACAAATTTTCAGACTTAAAGAAATGTTTAGTAGTCAGTAAATCGCGTAGAGGATTGCAACTCTGAGAATATCTAAATCATTCAGTCACAATCTTAAATCTAAAGTAAACATAGTCTGCTGATTGTCTAGAATCACACAGCACACCCTGGGAAAGTCTATCTCCTGTTTTTTTGGTGAATATGTTCCTTTTCAGCCTCTTGTTGTGTTAATTTGCATGTTTTCTTATGCTGCAATGCATTTCACTGTTCTCCAGCATATTATTTCAGAGAATAGAACATAACAAAAACTCTTGAACGGCTGCTTAAGAGAGGAGAAATGTTTGGAACATCAAGTTTTTGTTTTTTGTTTTTTTTAAACTTTGTTAGCATGTACATACACTACAGGGCAAATGTTTGGAAGCAAGATCAAATTTGTACAAAGATCGTAGTTTTTCCTTGGTGTACTTTGCAACAAAATAAACATGTTTATTATATAAAGAGTCACTCATCAGAATATATTTTTATTATAGGTTATTATACAAATATTATTATTATATATTATTTGTATCTGTACTCTTGTTTCTTTCCAGTAATTCTGTGGTAGTTATAGAAATATGGACACAGTTGAGATTTATTCTGACTTTTGTATGGAAACTCTCAAAAGCCAAAGAGCTAAATTCCATAATTCAAACCAGGATTTTTTTTTTTTTTTTTTTAAACTTTCGCAGTGAAGTTGTGATTCTTGCAAATCTTCTCAACTCCAAAACTAACATCTTTTGTTAACATTTATTCATCAGTTTGGTAACATTAATATTTACCTAAAGGTAAATGGAGGAAAATGGTGCATATCAATGAAAGCAAAGTCTGATCATGTAGTAAACACATCCCAAAATCCATAGAATTATACAGGTTTTTATTATTTGTACCTTTTTAAGAAAGACATTGGGAACAGAAACTCCAAGTTGCTTCCAAACCTTTGGCCTGTAGTGTATGTTCTTTTGTATTTGTTGGAAAGCATGAAGACCTGAAGCTTTGCAACGATCACAAGACAAATTGTATTATTTGTCAGAAAACTTATGGCATCTGTATCAGTATTCTTCTTCAGCAGTGGTTTCCAGAACATGTATACCTGAATAACAGCAACTTACAACTTGCTGCTATGTAGTGTATAGTAGTTTTGTAGTGTTTGCGTAGAGTTAGGTGAGCTGGTTGTAGAGATAAGTCATAGATCTGCACATTCTGGAGGAAGCAACGGTGTAGAGATACATCTAAATCATTTTAATGCAGGAAGGGATTATTTCATTGGAAAACACTGTCCAAATATCTGAGTTTAAGGCACAGAAATGTATTTTTAGGGGTTTAATCGATAAACTGCACACAATTTATAGATGTGCAACCTGTTAGTCGGAATCTACTGTTTTATGCAAAGATTCACAAATACTTCAACTGACTCCACAAACATCCACAAGCCATGAAGTTTTATAACCCTGAAATAGATACCAGACTCCTTAAATCCCTTCTTAAACACCCTCAGCAACTATCTTTGCATCTTTTACAGTCTGCACCGTCAAAGACTAATGACCAAACACTGAAGAGATCGTCTCTGCGACAAATGTCCACTCAAGGTCAGCAGCAGGGCAGTAATCCCTCCACACCTCTGCAGAGGAAAAACCGAGATGGTTTCTTGGCTCTTTAAGAGGACCACATCCCCCAATTCCACCCCCACTGAGCTTTATAACAAGTGGCTGGAGAAAACGCAATGTCTGAGACGGATAAAGGCAGAGCGGAGAGTCAGGTGGCTCGGAATGAGATGAAAATAAAAAGTCAGGAAGGATTTCAAGGGATTTGCAGCATCTGGCTCAAGGTTCACCACCAGAGTTGTGTGTGTGTTAAATGTGAGAAAGAGAGAGATGTGTGAGGCATTTAGTCTTGACCTTGCCATGCCGAATCCTATTTCCCTTTGGCTGTTGCCCGGCAACATCACCTTGACAGCGGGAAATGGTCAGAAAGAGATAGAAAAAGAAGGATAAAAACAGACACAGGTCTCCCGCTGGCTTGACGCATTTATATCACCCTTTGCTTCAAAGCTGTAGTGCTATTTATCCCTCCCTCTAGTTCGGCTAACAGGGGTTTTATTATTTTTTGCAGCCTTCACAGGAAAGGTCGGAGGTCAAAGGCCAACCAATAGCATCTCTGTCCTCTGGTGAAGAGGGTTTAGCGGCTTTAATTTCAGAGAAGTTATGGCCTTCACTCGTATGTGACCCTGCAGAGGCAGCAGGGCAGCAGGTAGTCAAGATCAAAGTCGTCCTGCAGGACACTGGCACATATGGCTGGATGAGCCCGGACCCCCCTGGATAAACATGATGTAATATCTGTGTGAGCTTGCAGCTGCACCCCAAGGGGTACAGCCTCTTCACCCCGGAGTCCTCGCACAATGACGCTTTTTTTCTTCTGCCATCGGCTCCGATCAAAGGGGAAGGAAATGATTGAGTGGCTTGTAACTCCCATCGAAGCATTTAATAGAAAGAAGAGGAGGCTCGACGAAGGGGGCAGGAAGATGGAGAACGCAGAGGTGATGGATCTACAGGGGTCATCTCAAGGGGTGGGGTTGTGTTTATGACTGTTTGTCTTGTGTTTATTATATATTTTATTTTTATGGGAGTGGAGGGCATAAAAAATATGAAATTTGATCCATAATAAATATAATATTACCTTTTGAAAAGACATCTGTCCTCCACCAAGTACTAAGAAGATTTTCCTTGATCTTCTGTCTCTTTTATTGCACCCAATTTAGACTTTGCTTTGGACAAAAACAACTACTAATCGAGTCAATGTTCCTGACTCGACACCAGAGATTGTGTTTGCGTTCCATCACCTCTAAACAGGTCATTTTGGATGGCATGGACAAGATTCAAGATTGGAGAGTATTTATTTATCACACGCTATTACAAAAATGCAAAGTGGTTCTTCCACAAGGCTGTACAATAAAAGAAATGATCAAAAATATCCTGCAAAAGCACAGAAAAATATGGAAATAGTGAGAAATGGAGGGATTGTGAAACGAGTTAGTTTGCTGTCAAGATGTGAGGACTTTAATTTACAATGAGTGTGTAGTTTCTGTCTTTTAATTTGTTTGTGAATCTTTTTAACACTGAAACAGGACAAACCTGACATTCTGATTGTCCTTACAGAAAAATTACCAGCTGGTGCTCCTTATTTGACTTCTATCAGCCCATTAAAACGGTCGTTATAGGTTGTTATCACATCCATGGATATCGGCAGTGGGCACGCTCCTGCACATCGGCCAGAAGGTACGTTACCATCCACTGAGATCACTGATAAATGGAAATCAGTCAAGTTTATGAAGGCAACGTTTTTGCAATCGCGAGCAAGTGCGTGTAAAAGCTCCAGTTGGGTTGTCACATTGGAGACTTACAAATTGCAGCTTTGCAAGATGCAGGTAACATGGGGAAACTGAATTTTTTTTAACCAAAACCATGACATCTTCTAAAGTTAACCAAGCAATTTTGGTGCTTAAGTGCAAGAAAATTGCAAAAACCAATGGTCTGATTCTTGAACTCCATTGTGACTTCACCCATCAACACTCCTCTAACCTCTAAATGTGGACTTTTGCTGCTCTTTGTAAGTGGAAACATGCGGCACCACCACCATTAAATGAGGTGATAATGGAGAACCGTTAAATGAAGTGATAAAGGGCTACTGAGGCCACTGACTGCTGATATATATGGGAATGATAACAACTGATAAAAGCCATTTAATGGGCAGACAACCAAAACCACTGGACATTTAGGAAAATCTACTATGTGGCTCTAAGTCAAGGGATGCTTAGCCTCATTTTGCAGGTAACTTCACTGTAATATGGCAGCAGCTGTCCTCTTTTAGCGTTTGGACATTCTTTTTAATAAAGATAATACCATTGTACTCCTCAAAGTCTGGGCATGCAGTAACACTGTTGAAAAAAATTCAAACTGGGCAACAAACACAAGTGGACAGACAAGTTTTTGGAACAGAAAATGAAGAAACTGCGATTTTTCTGTCTTACATCACCGCTTACTGTCTCACAAAAGTTGGTGGCGAGAATCTGCAGCAGACTTTCTTTTAAAAGAAAAAAAGAAGGAACAATTCTGTATGCTACAGGCTTTTGGCACGGCAAGATCAGAAAATTGCTTCAATTCAAAGAAAGCGAGGCAGACAGATTTATCTATATTATATCCATAACCACAGCACCTGTGGATAGATGGGCCTGGGCTTTTATTTTGATAGAGTGTAAATGGACAGAACCATCTAATGCATGTCAAACAGCCTCACTTTAAAATGTGATAACAAAAGTGGAATTGGCTGTGAGGATATGAGCAGAAACGTTTTTACAGAAAAAAGCAATACCTGAAATATAACACATCCTGCACACTTAAAAGTAATGCACATGGAAGTTATTGTTTTCAGTCTAACAGAAGCAGATTTATTAAAGTGTATGTTCACTGATATCACATAGAACGGAAAAATCTAGAAGTCTGGGAACTCTTTGGTCATGTTTCTTACTGAAACTCTTTACCTCTGAGCCTGACGAACATACTGGGTTCAAACTGGTCTTTTCACCATTGGCAATGTTGTTGATTGTTCCAGTACAAATAAAGAGAAATTGCATCCATATAACTGATTATTTCATCTCTAAAGTTTGTGTAGGAAACGCCATGTTCCTAATTCATGGGGAAACATACCAAACAGCAAGGCAAAACAAACCTCTGATTCTAAACTGCAACTGACATTCGCTTTCTTGCTAATGTCTTCTTATTTATGTTGACTTTGTGTTGCATTTTGGTTTGTTGAATTAGCGACCAGACACTGAGGGGAAAATAAACCATTAGCATCAGTTTGTAGGCTGTATTATGTTAGCTACCAACTGTAAAGTACTAAGAAATAAAAAATAAATGCTAATAAATAAAAAAAACTTAAAATATAAACATTTGTCGTAAATAATGTGCTCCATGTTACATTTCTGTCGCCCAGTTAAAATTTAGTAAAGATATTTAATTAAGTTGCAAATTAGAAAAAGGCAAAACAAGCAAACAAACAAGCAAAAAGTGGACATATTTAGTGGACATATTCCCGACATTTAACTAAAAGCATGGCTGCAAAATTTAATAAACAAACAAATAAATATGATAAATAATATGATTTAGATAAATCTTTTACACTGCAAACTTTATTTTTGCTGGGCTGTATTGACATAATGTTGGTAATTGAATCAAATTAATATTTAGTGTAATTTCAACTCAAACTTCTGCATTTGATGAATTTAAACTACATTCAACTTGAAGTAACTTCATGACATTAGTTTAATAACCAGGTTATTCGTCATCTTATATTCAGTATTTCACGTCTCCTTCTATATTTCACCAGAACTAGACAGTTTCAGATGGACAAGAATACTTTTAAATGTGGAGGAAAAACTAATCCAACTAACTTAATATTTTTTTTTTTTTTTTAGTTGAACACAATTTTATCAGAATTGTTGCATCGTTACTTTTTTTGTGAACCAAATAAGAGCTGTTTGCAGTCTAAGAATTAAACATTTGTATTCCTACTGATTATGGCACTGTGAGCATACAGAGTTTGCTTCATCAGCCTACACAGCAAACAGAACCGCATCCTCTTTGGCTTCACCTTAGAGACGATCACAAGAGCACAGTCAGCAAACTCTGTGCAGAACAGAACAGAACACAAAGGTTCACAGGTCAGGAGTCACTTTACAAGCCAAAAGAAAGTGGAAAAAAAGGAGATCTTTAGAGAAGAACGCCTAAATGACTGGGAGCTGACACACGGAGCTCACACATAAATCTGAAAAAAAATTAAGAAATAAAAATCAATGATATCAGCAGATTTGGCAGCCGATGGACCGGAGCAGATGTGAGCAAAGGTTAAGTGTCAAAGCACTGCAAAACATTCACTCGTTGAGGGAGATCTATTCGCAGCAGGGCACGAGCTCCATGTCATTACTGAAAGGTCAAAGGAAAACACGGAGCAGCGGTTTGCAGTTCTGAGCTGTGAAGCAGCCAATCAAACCCCATCCAGTCTGCATTTTCTGTCTTTACTACTACAGTAAATCCTTACAGTAGTAGTGGATGAAATAAATTATCAGATGCTCTGTGTGGAAAAGTTAAAACCGGGTTCAATTTAACAGCTAAGATGCTTAGATCTAAACAATAGCATCATTTGCAATATAGCTTTTCTCAGTAGCTCAGTTTCTGTATCATGTGTAACGTCTAACTTTATGTGCAGTATTTCATATTTTCATTTCTCAGGTGCAATATTTCAGTTTAATGTGTAACATTTTGATTACAAGTTCAATATTTTCCTTTAATGCACAGCACAGTCAATGTAATTTTCAATATTTATCACTTTTTAGGTGCAATATTTCATAATCTTGTATGATATCATTTATTACCTCAGTATAATTGCCAGTGCTACTTTTTACTTTTCAACTCTGGTCTTATTTTAGCTCAATTAATATATTTCTGTAATGTGTCATACTTCTTTTTGAGGCTCTGCAGTTCTTATGTTATGTCTTTTTTTTCTGAGCCATATCAAGCACAATAATTTCCTTCTGGATTAATAAAGTTTTATGATATTTTATCTTAAATTTGACACTTACAGAATGTTTTGATTTTTAATTCAAATGAGTCCAAAAAAAGATAATTATAATGGAAATGGAAGCTATTCATGGTTATCTGTAGTTGGGACATAACAAATCTCAAATTTTAACCAAATATAACCTCATTTTCACCTTGTTCTGTCTTTTGAAAGTTCACTGGAGTTTCATCATTTCATGCAACTTAAACTATCATCCTTCAACAAGTTATTCTCCCTTTTTTTGTGCATTTAGCCGCTTTTTAAAAGTCTGAGCAAAGCTGAGGAAACAAAATATATTTAAAAGTATGCCTGTTGCAAGAAAAGGCAATACTTTTGCGAGACGCACGCCGCTCTGCAGCTTTGTTTATTAGGCCAGACAAGAGAGAAAAGAAAGCCTGAGAGACCACCGCAGCACAGTCTGTACTTAAAACACATTTCAAGTCCACTTCCCACAATCCAATGTGTGGAATTCGCTTTTTGGCAAATGTATCTCATAAATCCAGCATAAGAGACAAAGAGAGGAGAGACTGAGAATGGGAAACTTTCTGTATTGACATTAAAAGAAGCCAAACTTGAGTCCCAGGTCTCACAATACCGACGCAACATAAAACTCCCACAAATAATTTCCTCCTGACAGCTTTACTGAACCGGATGGATAATTTTAGTTTCCAAGAATTGGCCGAGCTGAATGCTGGCTGAGGCAGAAGACAATGTAATTAGCCTTTTTGCTATCATGTCTGACCACAGGAAGCCTAATTGTTTCCAATGACAGCAGGTCGAGGGGGGAAACTGAACACCCATTTGTAACAGCCCTCTGCTAACATAGGGTTAAACGGAGAAAATAATCCATTATCACTCTCTGCTTAAAAAAAAAAAAAAAAAATCCATATGATTTGATTACATGCAAATGGAGGGAGCATATTTATAATTGAACCTTAAATGCTAATTAGAGTCTTAATGAGATGAGTGTGATAAGTGGTATGTTTTGCATATGTAATAATATGCTGATTGGAAAAGAAAAAAAAAGAAAAAAATCTCCTCCGAAGGTTCTTAACCTCTGAATCACACGTGAATGAGTGTAATCGTATGAAATTACACAGGATGCATGATGTGTCCCCACCCACAGACATCTGTGGAAACGAGGCCTAAACAGCTCCGTACAAACTGGCAACATAAATTTAATCTCCTCTCAACATCATGGGAATCCACATCATCTCATCTGCAATGGTTCTTCCTGACTGTACTACTGTGTTTTATAGAGAGGAGGGTCTTGTTTACTGTAGTATTTCATAATTAATCCACTACAATGGTGTTTTTTGGGGTATTTCTTTAATTTGCAAGTTCATTTACATATTTAACGTGCAAGTCTAGGTCCTTCTGAGAATGCAGCAGCCTTCAAACAATCTTATTTAACCTGTGCTATGCAAATATTTTTAATAATATTCAGATTCCTGATTCTAATTTTCTGTCTGGCATTGACAATAGTCATTCAGTGGATATTTTGCACCATTTATGTGTATGTGGGGTTTGTTCATTGGTTGTGCAGTCAAAGCCCTATTTAAGGTGGCTTTTCTCTTTTTGCCTGATGAAGGTCTAGAATCGAAACGTTGTGCTAATAAATTTATCTTTGCAAGTTAGACAGTATGTGGTAGTCTGAATATTTTTAGAGCTAAACAAATAATATACATTAAATGTTGTATCTCCAAATTACTAACACTGTATGGCTTAAGCCTCTACTGTATATCTGTTTTATTGAGGTTAAGTCCGTTAACTTATAATACTGCAGAGTGTAGCTGTATCATTTCATTGGTTAGGTTATTACTCCGCCAAGGAATGCGAAGGAATTATGTGACGATCGGCATACATTTGTCCTTCCATCTGTTAGTCTGTCTGTGTGCAACGTTACTCAAAAATGGACAAACGGATTTGGATGAAATTTTCAGGGGAAGTCAGAAATGACACAAGGATCAAGTGATTAGATTTTGGCAGTGATGAGGCTTATAGTCTGGATCAACAGATTTGTTAAAGATTTCTGTGTCATTGTGAGATAGCAGCACGGCGTCACTGTTACTATGACAACAAGTGAACACTACCTCATCTGCCTGCTGAGGATCACATGATTGCAATCCAATTATGAATCCACCTTTGCGGACTTATCAGAATTTATCTGTCGGAAATCTTACAATGACTGGGCAGCCTTAGCAGAGTACTGCACTCTCTGAGTGCTTTTCTTGTTCTCCATAATTGATGACACTGCAGAATGTTATTTTGATATGTATTATAGTCAGATACAGCTATATTTTATATATTTTTTTGTAGGATTGGTCCCTAGAATGTAAATTACTCAGGTGTAATCACACTTTAGGTAGCACAACAAGGTCTTGACCGCAATGTTTGGTCTTGTTAGGTTGCTTTAATAATGCTATTTCTTATTCTTTATAATAGAAGATGCTATGGTGCAGCAGCTGTTGTTATCCTGTTTTTGTTGCATGTTTTGCAAAAGAAGATACTCAGGAAGATACCATTACACCAGAAAGCTGGGTAAGCAGAAAGAAAAAAATGGCTATAGAAGGAAAAAGCGGAGAAATACAGTTAAACTGGGTAAAAGATACAAAATGCAAAACATAGAATTTCAGTTTGACACAAATACAATAATAAAAACACCAAAAATGGCATTGCACATTGAAGGGAAGGGAAAAAAATATGGATATGTGGGATTAGAACAAAAGAAAAACAATATAAAGAATGAAAGTTCATAGAGAGCAAAACTGTAATAACAAGGTCAAGATGAAAAAAGAAAAGTAGTAAGAGACTAAAACAGACGACATCACAGAAAGGCAAGTCTGAAAAAATGGATTTTAAGACGTGATTGAACCTTGAGCCTCATTTCCTCAGGTAGGACGCATGACTTCTGAGCATTAAAGTTCATTATCGATCTCCTGAACAGCAGTTTCACACATTAAAACTTAACAGCCACTTACTGGGTTTTTCCAGAGCTTTCGTTGGACGCTGCATATTGACTGAATGGACTCAGGTGAGCTGGTGAGGACTCTCCTGCAGAGAGGAGAGGATCTTATTAGTGAGAACACAGAGAGAGAAGACCACAATTATGGAGATTTGCTCACATAGATGGAATCACACAACATCTTTAGTATCAAAAATCACACAGAGCTGGCACCAAAATACAGTTATTACTCTCTGAACTTGAAGATAGGAACCACTCAGGGAGGAATTTATTGGAATTGATGCTTATGACAGCAACAAAGAACACGTCAGACAAGTGACAGAATGAACACTGGAGACCGACAGCATCAACATCCATCATACCATCCAGTGGAAGGAGGTTAAAGCAGCCAACCAGAGGGGAGTACTATGAAGCAAGGTCAACACAACCAGGCTTTCTTTGTGTGATTCGGCTCGACACAAACTAAAGCCTCAGTCGGAGTTAACGGGTATCATGAAGGTGGTCATCAGCTTTCTTTGTCAACTCAGATTTTCGGCCTCGAACTCTGTGTTCACATGAAAGTTGGTGTTTAACGCATCTTTTGACTCTTCTTCTGCACAAAATGAAATGATCGTGTGCAGCTGCTTCAGTCAACAGGTTGTTTTAATGGACAACAATGAGAAAAATAAACATTTCTGATGGTAAAAAGAGTTGATGTACGACAGGAATGCTGGTATAAAACTGTTAAACATGCATAATGTATTTATTTTATCGATCAATGCAGCTGACTACTGATAACTAATAGCTGCACATTAAAGCTGTTATACTTCAGACTTCATATATTTAAACATGATATTGTATTGAAGTGGATTTCGGTCAGACGCTGCCCCATAATGCAGGATATCACTGTAATTTTTGGACAAATCAAAGTGAAACTAATATTACTGATGGACTATTCTCTATCATAAATACTAATCAACTAATCAATGTTTTAATCTGTGTTCCATCACCTGCAGCACCAACATGTAAACAGACTTGACAGCAAAACAGGATCAAACTTAAAAACCTATTTATACGATTTCTGCATCACTAACTAAGTACACATAGGTTCCCATGGCAACGTGATGCATACACTGAGTGATACTGTAACTTCACCGCTTTGTTCAGTGGTTTTCGTAACGTACGTTTGCAGATAAAACCTTTTCACTCAGCTGAGAATCTGTATTGCTCATAAATAATCACCAGGAAGCACTTTGTTTGAAGGAAGACACTTCTCACGGCCGATTTAAATCTGAAACTCTGAGCAAAACCTGTTCCGGACCAGGTTAGCTCTGCAGCGTTTGTTATCATGGAGATGTAGCAGGTTCAAAGAGAGCTGAATTCGTGATACTGAAAACTCTGACTTTTGGCTCAACATACATTACCAGTCAAAAGTTTGGACACACCTTCTCATTTAATGGTTTAGATGGTGTAGATTCTCACTGAAGGCATCAAAACTATGAATGAACACATATGAAATTATGTAGTAAGCAAAAAAGCCTGAAATAAGTCAAAACATGTTTTATATTTTAGATTAGACTTATCCTCAGCAGCAGAGGTGACTCTTGGTCTTCCTTTTCTGGAACGGTCCTCATGTGAGCCAGTTTTGTTGTAGCGCTTAATGATTTTTGCAACTGCACTGGGGGATACATTCAAAGTTTTTGCAATTTTCCCCGACTGACTGACCTTCAGTTCTTAAATTAACGATGGACTGTCGTTTCTCTTTACTTGGCTGATTGGTTCTTGCCATAATATGGATTCTAACAGTTGTCAAATAGGGCTGTCAACTGTGGACCAACTTGAATTCTGCACAACACAACTGATGGTCCCAACCCCAGTAAGAAGGCAAGAAATTCCACAAATTAACCTCGACAAGGCACACCTGTGAAGTGAAAACCATTTCAGGTTCTACCTTATGAAGCTCATGGAGAGAATGCTAAGAGTGTGCAAAGCAGTAATCACAGCAAAGGGTGGCTGTTTTGAAGAATCTAAAATATAAAACAGGTTTTGACTTATTTCACATTTTTTTGTTTACTACATAATTCCATATGTGTTCACTCATAGTTTTGATGCCTTCAGTGAGAATCTACAATGAAAATTTTTATGAAAATAAAGAAAAACCATTAGATGAGAAGGTATGTCCAAACTTGTGACTGGTAGTGTCCTCGCTAACATTAATCTGGCTTCATAGTGCAGCCCTCTTGAGTCAAAGAAAGAACCTGTTTGTTCTGTAGGTCACCTGTTAGCAGCTGAAGAGGTCCCTCAACCACTCAAACAAGAAACACAGTCAAGGAAATGGACTTTGAGTTAAGTTTTCTAACTTTTGAAACAGAATAAAGCACTACTTGTTCAGAGTCTTTGTTCTTCTGCCTACATTTTAAGTCTGACCTCTTTTAACCCCAGCAGGATAATTCCAAAAGCCAGACAGTTTTGCTTGAGGATGCAAACTGGACAGCTTTGTCAGGGACACTTTCCATGAGTGGAGCTACATGAGGACAACTCTGCTTTAGCCGAAGCATAGCCTATGTGATTGGAAAAAAAGCTATCCGGAGAAGCTACGGGGGAGAATCGGTAGCCACAGCCTTCGATAGCGCCAAATCCTTTATTTAGCCTTTTGTTTCATTTGGTCTCTGCGGTCCGAGATAAGCCGCATGTGTGGGCTAAGCACAGACTAACCCTCTCAGCCATTACATGCCGGTACTAGTGGCCAAATCTGGACAATGGCAGTGTGGTGGGTGAGCTAGCCATGTTTGGAGGGCAGTCTGTGAGAACACAGGAGGCTGCAGGGACAAAGATGTAAGGAAAAAAATGACTGTACCCCAATCGTCTGCGTATAAAACTGCAGTAATCAGGGGCATCTTATCTGGAAACATGTCATGTAGCGCTGCAGTTGCTCCCCTTGACTGCAAAGAACATGGATTTTTGCAAACTGTTTAAAAAAGTAATGCATTATAGCTTAAAGCGAGGGCGCGCTGACTGTTTTGTTATCTCTCAGCTATGATCCGTTTGCAGATTTGCCGTGGATACTCGGCTGTCAGCTCTGCAGCACAACATTTTTTACAACAATGTGCACTTTCATTGATTGAAATCTCCACAGTGATCTTATCACCTCCTGCCTTTCAGCAGCGGCAGAAAGTTTGGCGAAAGTGAAAAGAAACACAAGAGATAAAAAATGACAGGAGTTGGTCCCAACAGAGAACTGGAGACGTGACTGCAAAACCTATTTCAGATATCGACGTGGGTCTAAATTTGTTGTGTATACAACCATTCAAAAGTTTGGCGTCACTTAGAAATGTCCTTATTTTTGGAAGAAAAGCATTTTTTTAATGAGGAAAACATCAAATTAGTCAGAAATCCACTCTAGACATTATTAATGTGGTAAATTACTATTCTAGCTGGAAACGGATGATTTTTAATGGAATACCTCCATAGGGGTACAGAGGAACATTTCCAGAAACCATCATTCCTGTATTCTAATGCTACATTGTGTTAGCTAATGGTGTTGAAAGGCTCACTGATGATTAGAAAACCCTTGTGCAATTATGTTCGCACATGAAAAAAGTGTAAGTTTTCATGGAAAACAGGAAATTGCCCGGGAGAGAACGGTAGTATATACAGTGGGTACGGAAAGTATTCAGACCCCTTTAAATGTTTCACTCTTTGTTTCATTGCAGCCATTTGCTAAAATCAAAAAAGTTCATTTTATTTCTCATTAATGTACACTCAGCACCCTATCTTGACAGAAAAAAACAGAAATGTAGAAATTTTTGCAAATTTATTAAAAAAAGAAAAACTGAAATATCACACGGTCATAAGTATTCAGACCCTTTGCTCAGTATTGAGTAGAAGCACCCTTTTGAGCTAGTACAGCCATGAGTCTTCTTGGGAATGATGCAACAAGTTTTTCATACCTGGATTTGGGGATCCTCTGCCATTCTTCCTTGCAGATCCTCTCCAGTTCTGTCAGGTTGGATGGTGAACGTTGGTGGACAGCCATTTTCAGATCTCTCCAGAGATGCTCAATTGGGTTTAGGTCAGGGCTCTGGCTGGGCCAATCAAGAATGGTCACAGAGTTGTTCCGAAGCCACTCCTTTGTTATTTTAGCTGTGTGCTTAGGGTCATTGTCTTGTTGGAAGGTGAACCTTCGGCCCAGTCTGAGGTCCAGAGCACTCTGGAAGAGGTTTTCTTCCAGGATATCTCTGTACTTGACCGCATTCATCTTTCCTTCAATTGCAACCAGTCGTCCTGTCCCTGCAGCTGAAAAACACCCCCATAGCATGATGCTGCCACCACGTTTCACTGTTGGGATGGTATTGGGCAGGTGATGAGCAGTGCCTGGTTTTCTCCACACATACCGCTTAGAATTAACGCCAAAAAGTTCAATCTTGGTCTCATCAGACCAGAGAATCTTATTTGTCATAGTCTGGGAGTCCTTCATGTGTTTTTTGGCAAACTCTATGCGGGCTTTCATATGTCTTGCACTGAGGAGAGGCTTCCGTCGGGCCACTCTGCCATAAAGGCCCGACTGGTGGAGGGCTGCAGTGATAGTTGACTTTGTGGAACTTTCTCCCATCTCCCTGCTGCATCTCTGGAGCTCAGCCATGGTGATCTTTGGGTTCTTCTTTACCTCTCTCACCAAGGCTCTTCTCCCACGATTGCTCAGTTTGGCTGGACGGCCAGGTCTAGGAAGAGTTCTGGTCGTTCCAAACTTCTTCCATTTAAGGATTATGGAGGCCACTGTGCTCTTAGGAACCTTGAGTGCTGCAGAAATTCTTTTGTAACCTTGGCCAGATCTGTGCCTTGCCACAATTCTGTCTCTGAGCTGCTTGGGCAGTTCCTTCCACCTCATGATTCTCATTTGCTCTGACATGCACTGTGAGCTGTAAGGTCTTATATAGACAGGTGTGTGCCTTTCCTAATCAAGTCCAATCAGTTTAATTAAACACAGCTGGACTCCAATGAAGAAGTAGAACCATCTCAAGGAGGATCAGAAGAAATGGACTGCAGGTGAGTTAAATATGAGTGTCACAGTAAAGGGTCTGAATACTTATGACCGTGTGATATTTCAGTTTTTCTTTTTTAATAAATTTGCAGAAATTTCTACATTTCTGTTTCTTTCTGTCAAGATAGGGTGCTGAGTGTACATTAATGAGAAATAAAATGAACTTTTTTGATTTTAGCAAATGGCTGCAATGAAACAAAGAGTGAAACATTTAAAGGGGTCTGAATACTTTCCGTACCCACTGTATATATATATATACAGAATGAAAATGACTCCTATAGCCTTGAAAAGACCCCAAATCCTCCGATTCTACACGCAAACATCACCGTTACATCTATATTCTGAACCATGTGGCCGTTGAAGGGAGCGGAGAAGAAGAGAGATGGGCTGATTCAGGCTTCGGGGCCCGGATGGACAGGCCTTGGCCTCAGGTCACTGACTCCATGTTTTTCATTTGGAGCCCCTATCTTGGTCACTCTCCAGTCTTTATTTTCCATTAGGAAGAGAAATGCCCGTGCAATGAAAGTGGAAGCACAGAGAGAAAGAGGGCAACACACACACAGCGAGAGCAGAAACACAAAAGACAAAATGGCTTTCATTCTCACAGCAGTAGAAGGCCAGAGGTCCCTTATTTTTTCCTCTTTGGGTTCTTTCTCTTCATTTCTAGCCTCCTTTCATCTCCTCGGCGAGGCTTATGGTTGTGCACGGCGCTTTCAAATCACATAAAAGATGTTTACACATGCTCCACAAGTCCCTGTGATTGGCTTGTTTTGTGGAATTGTATGCAAATCTACATAAACCCAGATCACTGCAATGAGAAGAAATACTTTCATGAGCACACACAGCCGGAGACTTTACATGTCAGCTTACTCCAAGACACACACACACACATTTGTGCATAAAGTGTTGGTGGCAAATATGAAGTGGAAAGAATAATCTCTCATTCTGGTTATGAGGTTTGTGGAGTTATGTGTGGGGTTTAGCTCGTTTTTGTGTATGTGTTGCTCTGCCCGGGACGGTGACAGTGATGAATAAGCATTATTAAACAGGAGACACAGGCCTGGTGGCGTCATTAATCTTCATCCTTACTGGCACCGTCACAGAACTCACTCCTCGTCCGCCCGCCACATCCACACATCCCTGCGCCAGTCAATAAGGAAGCAGAGCCGCTCGCTCGCGTTCTGATTGGGGGCTTTTGGAGCGTTTGGCTAACAGAAACCGGACCGTGTACCGGGTCACAGCGAGACGCAGGAAGTGATTAACGCACACCATCATCACATGACTGATGGGACAAAGAGGGAGGACGACACCTTGTCCGGTGGCTCAGAATTAATCATGTTCGGCTCGGGGTTGATCCACAAGTCTATTGAAGGCGAGTGAGCTACTTCTGAAAAGAGGAGGCTCGCTGACAGTGAGTGTCGCACTGCGGCTTCTGACATTACACTTAAAAAAGGATAAAGACATTCTCCCGTCTGGTCGCTACCTCACATAGAAATAAAAGGCAGGGATGAAAAGGAGCAGGAAAGGAGGAGGAGGAAGGAAAAAAAACTGATGAATCATCAGGCAGTCCTCTTTTATCAGCACCTCATATCAGCAGGTGGGAGGAGGAGAGGAAATAATGGGATCTGTGAGAAAATCAAGAGATACTTCAGACTGTTGTATATGTGCAGTGGTGCACACGGAACAACCCATGAATGCAGTCAGTCGCTTGTCTCAGAAACACATTTGCATGCTTCACTGTCAACACACTGACAAGTTTACAGAGAGCCCAGGTCTTAAACATATGTACAGTTAAGCCCAAAAGGATTCATTTTATTCGATCAATTGGTGTCTTTTGATTAAAAAAAAAAAAAAAAAAAGAGTCTGCAAGAGATGTTAAGGGTAATTTTTTTAACCGTTTTGGTGCTTTTTTGTCACATTTTCACCAAATAAAGCATTAATCAGTGCCGTAGAGTTTATATACACTACCGTTCAAAAGTTTGGGGTCACCCAGACAATTTCATGTTTTCTGTGAAAACTCACACTTTTATATATATCAGTCCACCTGATATATTCCTCCAGAATCTTAATGTCATCCTGGAGTGTTATGCTACTGTTTGCTTCTGCAGAAAAAAACCCTGTAAGCATTACATTCCCACCACCATGTTTGACTGCAGGGATGTTGCTCTTGGTTTTGAATGCTTCTTCTTTCTTCATCCTAATACATCACAGCGTCCACAGAAGTGATGACCAGAAGCTTTCTTCTATGTCCAGGTGAGCATTTGTGCGTCTGTCTTGGAGAAGTGGAGTCTCCGTCCACAGAGACCAGCCTTGTTCCATGTCTGCTGGAGTGTTTGATTAAGATGTTGCAACCAGAACTGCTGAACTTAATGGCTGGATTCTTCTTGGACTCTCATACCAACATTGTTACCAGCAGAGGTGTGACTTCTGGCTTCCTACTTTGGCCTTAGAGATTTTTCTTGTGGGTGTACTCTCTGATGACTGATGATATGTCTTGTGAGCAGCCACAAAGTGCAGCTGTGTCTTACTGACGGACACTAACATCAAGCCCACTGAGCCCTTTGATTTTAATCATAACTTGCAACTGTTCTCATTTTATAGTACGTTAGAATAATCTGAAATATGGTGGAAATTAACAGGTGGCTACCTACCTGACCACATGTAGACCTTTTGTGTAGAGAGATGGACATGAACCACACACCATTTTGATCTTTTGCTCATTTTATTTAGTCCAGTAGCTACAGAGAAAATGTTGACTTTTTAAAGTTAAGTTTACTTGTCTGATTAAAGCGATCAGCCTGTTTAAAAAAAGTTACCAGAAGTCATCATGAGCTTCTTTCTTTTGGAGGCCATCTCGTCCAGGAGGTTAAAGGGGAAACAACCTCCAAGGCAGCTCTTTTATTGGTTCCCTGAGTAGGCGGTACCTCAAATATGATTGGATTCTAAGGCAGAAGTTGCAAAATATTTTTTCCTCTCGCTATTTTTTTTTGCTTCTTTTACCTACTTCTTCAGATGAGCTGTTTGTTTAAAAATTGCCAATAAACAGCTTTTAATTTTCAAGTGATTTATGTATTTTTTGTCAGGATGATGTCCACACGAGGCTACCTGCACCCCTCTCTGCAACGCAGGACCATTTGGATCAGTACAGAAGTTGCATTTTCTCAAAGGTGTGCCACAAATTCAAGAGAATAGAAGAAGAAAATATATATAAACAAGATGAAACAACTATAGAGTAAGTTTTGTTTTCACCCAAAAGATAGTGTTTGTTTAAAATGGAACTCTAAGCTACATTTATAGCAGAGAAATATATTTAGCATATCATTAATATACAAACACAACTGAAAGTTTCATATCCATCTTGAAATATGCAATATATAGAAAAAAGTTTGGCATGACACAAGAATTATTTTTCTTTTTCTTAATGTAAACTCAAAAAGAGCAAAATCCAGCAATGATTCCAATAGAAATTGTAATGATATATCTTATTGCTCTGTCCATTGCTGTCCAAAAACATGGAGCTGCAGTGTTAATCCACCGCGTAAAATAGTTCCCAGTGAATGCACAGGTTCCAGTTTGCTAAAAGTACAGCCTTCATCAGTTTTAGGAAATTTCTCAGGCTAAGGGATGAGTTTCACAGACGCAGTAAACAACACCAGAAAGTATTTTTAAAAAAGACGACCATGTTGTTGACACACACTCAGCTTCTATGCATCTGATGATTACTTTCAGTGCCTTCACCAGATGGTCACCCACAGCGGCGCCTCCCTCCACAGGTGGTGGTACTTTCCCCTCCGCTCACCTATCTCCTCTGCCCTATGATCACAGAACATCTGGTTCCACCGTGCACCGTATACTTGTCTCTGTCTAATAAAACCGTGGCCCGAACCCTGAGGTCATTTCCTGGATTTGCCATATTTTCCTGCCTCTTTACTACGCGGTGAAAACGAGGACAGGAAGCAGCGGGGAGAATTAACGGCAGGCGAGCAGCACCTGGTCGACCTCTGAGAGCCAAGCCGAGCAGTGAAAGTGGAGCTGTCAATAACAACCGGGCTAAAGTCTGAGTATCGGTTAGCTTTTCAGTAGCTGGTTTCATTTCTGTTCTCACTCTGGTGGCTGAAAGTTCTGAAATGCACTTTTAAACTAAAGGGATGCAAAAACTTACAGAAAAAACATGATGAGACATTGGAACCAGCCAATGAACTGACTGATTTCAGTAGATTGCACATAGAAATCATTCTGGCATTCAAACCTGTGTGTTATGAACATTTTGCACATTTAAAAGACTCTGAACTGTATATTATTTCCTGCATATACAAAAATCTATGCAATATCAGTAGAAACATACAGAACAACCCAGTGCAACGTCAGTATTTTCCAGCGTTTATTTTAATCTGTGCAGTAACTCAACTTCTACTTATTAAACAATCTGTACAGTACCAACAGTATTTATGTATATTTCTTGTTTATTTTTTTTCTGATGTCCCTGAGTTCCTACACTATCCTCTTTGTGAAGAATTTCCCAGCTGTGGGATTAATAAAAGCTTTTCTTATCTTATTTAGAATCACAGGCTGACATAAGGACAGTCAAAACCGCAAAAAAAAAAAAAAAACACTCAACAGCAATAGAGACTGGAAGTGAACAAAATGTTCTGCATTTAAAAAAAATCTAATATCTGTAATATTAAACCAAGCAACGTCCAACACTGGAGGATTTATTATGAGTGACATTTTGCCAGTAACCTTTAAGATAGAGTGGAGTTAGATGACCTCCAACCCCAATAATTCCCCTCCTGACCACGATATAAAAACCAACTTGTATTTCAGGGCATTTCTAGAATGATAGTGACAAAAGCAAACCTCTACCCAACATTTAAATCCTGTTGCCTCTAAAACTAAAATAAAATACTACTTCACCGGTCGATCATACATATTAAGGCTGCCAATAATTGTGCTGACTAACCTGACTAATTATAACCTAAGTTATGACCCAAAAAAATACGCATGGAAACCAAACAAATCCAAGGATTATCTGGATCCTGTTAGTAAGCTTTGTTTTTTATTTATTTTTATTTTTATTTTAGTTCTTCTTTGTGAGGACACATGAAAAGATTGTGGGGAGGATGCCTCTTTAATAAGATTTCACATGTAATTTTGCAGTATGAAAATTGTGGTCTGTTACGATTTAAATACCTCCTTAATGTTCTTTTTCTGTACATATTATATTGGTATTAATATATATAATTTAGACAAAAAATAAAAACAAAAACAATTAAAAAAAAAAAACAACAAAAAAAGCACAAAAAATATCCTATTACCACCTTCACTGCCTGTCAGCACCACGGTCCAATTATCATACTTGAGCTTGTTTTATGGCACTTATCCAGGTTGTTTTCTCTATCTCCTCTCAGATGTACGTCCCTGTGGATAAAACCGTCTCCGAAATGAAATTGCAGAAATTGTAGATATACATAGTTCTGGTAGGCTGCATCTTATCCAACTTCCGACAAAGAGTCATGAATTTTACTATAAAGGCCACATAAGTAACACAAATAGAGCCTAAAATTGATCAACAAACTGTTGAATGTACCACATATACTCCTGCCTGGAGATACTGAAAAACTTTAATGTGTTTTCCGCACTAATGCCAACCAGAAAAATCACTGTTTATTTGTCATCAATTCTGGGCACTCATCATTCAGGTGGTGTAATTGCAAAGATGCAGCGTCGTCCTTTTCACGAGGCCTGAACCAGCAACATCATTATCTGGAAAATGTAATATAAAAAGCATTTAGGAATCATTACACGTCAAGTTTTCAGCTTGTGCAGCAGCGCGGACGCCTGATCTGCATTCATATTAGCTTCTGAAACTGAAACAAGCAAAACTTGACGAACTCTTTGTGGAACTGACGGATGAATCGCAAAGGTAAGTTTATAACAACAATCAACCCAAAGATCCACACTCTAACTAGTTAAACACTCACCTGTATCGGTCTGAAACACGGCTGTAACAAAGATCCTTCAGTTGCACATATGACCTTAGAGAAACAAACAAGGAAAAGTCTTTGCAGATCCACATGTGGGTTTAAAACCACAGCAGCAGAAGCACATTTTACATTTCAGACATTCACTCTGCAGGTCTTGTGAGCTAAATGATTGGAAAAACAGGTGCATGATGACAAGTGCCATTAAAAAGTACATCCTCTGAACATGGAAACCTGCCCAAATTAGGTTTATTATTGATTAAATCCAGGTGTTTATCTTTGTTCCTGTGCTGTAAAGTTGTTTGAGAACTATTCAGCACACTTTCCCCGTGAGCCATGTGAGGATTTTTATGCCTGTTTTTCCAACTTTCCATTAAAAATTGAAAAAATAACACAGATACATCTTATCTTCAGAACATGGAAGCTTGTACTGTACCTCTGATGCAAAAATACCCCAAAAACCTCCTTGCATGAGAAAAGTAAAAAAATATATATGAAATGCTTTTGGACTTTCAAAGTGGCCTGTCAGTGCAATAAAGTTGTTTTTTTTCTTCCTCCCAGCTGATATCAGTGATGTGCCGCATGACAGTTCCTTTCCTTCTCTGAGGCCTGCAGCTGAAAATACAACATTTATGTGACTCGCATGCTTCTCATTCCTATCAGATCACGGCTCCCGCAGGATCACGCCGAGATGAGCCGCTCATCCTCTCGGAGGCCGACTTGTGGAGCTGCCAGCTCAGTGTCCGGCAGCAGAGGCATGAAATCCAGGAAGGAGGGTTTCATGGCCAAGTGAGGCAAAGCAGAGCAGAGCAGAGCAGAGCAGCGAGTGTTAGAGTCATTTCATGGAGCATTTGACGGAGGGAAGTCGGACAGAATCCTGCTGGAGTCAATGCTTGTCGGGTTTTTATCCTGCTAGAACTTATTTTCCCCCATCCTCTGCTGGTGATGCTACACACTCACTGGAGGTCCGTGTCTCTGTTTGCTTATTTACGGATTTAATTTGCACTGTAATGTTTCTTTTGGGTCTGCTTTAGTTTTTCCGTGTTCAGCCTTAGATTATATTTATTATTGCGGGTTTGACAATCCCAACAATCTTTCTGCACTACTTGTCTGGTTTCTCTCTCCTGTTTATCTTCTGGTTTCCCTCAAACCTGAGCTTTATTTGAACATTACCTCAAGGTTTAAACAGACAGAAGGTCCAACCTGAGCGTTCAGAAGAAACTAAAAGTTGCCTGGAAGTAGATAAAGCTTTGAAATGACAAATGCAGCTGAAACGTACTGAATGAAAACACCAAATAACTGCCAGAGTAGCGCTCTCTTTTTTTTAATATAATTTAACAGCTCTGTGAAACTGATAAGGAAAATTCATGGATGCACGAGTCGAATAATAACTAGTGAGAGCGATAAACTCACGCCGGAGTCGATAAACGCTCAGCAATTTGTCTCGGAGACACTCTGATACAGGCTGCAAAGACAGCAGGATCTCATCTCGGTGCCATAACAAATACCTCACATTCTGCAGAGATACCACTTCTGTTAAGCCTTGAATCTGCACGTTTACATCTGTGGACTGATACATGCTGGATGTGCACACATGGTTGTTGAGTATGTGTGGTTTCAAGTCAAAAACACCGTAACACTATCAGAAAAAAAACAACTCTGTCCAGATGTCAGACAAGTGGAAAGGAGGTTAAATGTGGAGAACTTCCTCAGTTAGTTTCCTCTGCCTTCCATCTTGATTTATGCCTCCGTGTCTTCCCCCTGCTTTTGCAACTTCCTCTACAAATTCCCAAAGGATGGTGTCATCTCTTCTTCAAAAAAAAAATGCACAGAAACAGGTGTCACCCCTTTTCCGACCTCCCACTAAGCTCAACGGCTAAACCTCCCCCCCGGTGCGAGGCGAGCGAGACATTAAACAAAATAATAGGCCTCATTAATGGCGACACGGTGCATGCGTGGCGACGGTGGCTGTAAAATAAAAGGTTTAGCAGCCTCTTGTTGTGGCTCTCTGTTGTCAGAGAGGGCTGCGGTTGAAATGATCCGTGACATTGCTCCGGGGGCGACGTTCAGCGCATTAAAATGTTGTCGAGCCGCTAAAGGAGGATGAGAAATAAATACAGAAGGTGCAGTTCACTGGCCTCCTGCAGCATGTTAGAAAACAACACGTGGAATCTTAGTGGCGCTAAACTTTTCACTGTTGAATCAAAATCAAACAATTAACTCACACGACCGTTCAAAGGTGTGGGGTCATTTAGAAATGTCCTTATTTTTGAAAGAAATGCATTTTTTTCAATGAAGATAACATTAAATGAATCAGAAATCCAGTCTAGATATTATTAATGTGGTAAATGACTATTCTAGCTGGAAACAGCTGATTTTTAATGGAATATCTGCATAGAAGTACAAAGGCCCAATTCCAGCAACCATCACTCCTGTGTTCTAATGCTATATTGTGTTAGCTAATCATGCTGAAAGGCTACTTGATGATTATTAAACCTTTGTGCAATTATGTTAGCACATGAATAAAAGTGTGAGTTTTCATGGAAAACATGAAATAGCCTGGGTGACCCCAAACTTTTGAACGGCAGTATACGTTTAAAAGTGATTGATTATATTAGCATTTAAAATATGCATTAAAAAAGGAATAAACATGTGGCAAAACCATTATTAGACACATAACAGCCAGCCAACCTGGGCCCCAGCTGCTCTATGGGTTGGACTTCATTTAATTAAATTAAGGCACAAAATGGAACCAATAAGCAGCAGAAAACAAATTAATTGTGTGATTAAATTTGATAGGCAGACATACGAATGCGTGAAATAAAAGGAAAAATAATGATTTTCATAATGCAATTTTATTTTGAAATTCAATTATTAGTTCGTTCAAAGGCTGAATAAGAGATTAGAATAATTAACAGGCAGCAGTTTTTTTTTCTTTATTTTATATTGTTATTGCGTCCTTTGAATGGAAATGTAGTCTTTGGGTTGGTATATGCTTCTTTAAATGTAGTTACTTTTATGTGTTGATTTTATTCTACTGGTTTCTGAAAGACTTCCTATATTTATGCAGACTATTTCTAACCTTCCACAGGCGTTTTGAAAAACCTGGCCAAGTGTTCTGACTATGATGCTGCGATGAAAGCCTTTATGCCGAAACACATTAGCCTGATGTTTACCGTTAATAGAGATATGATTTAATTGAGGTTAATTCTTGCGTTGGAGAGCTGCCATCGCCGTCGTTCGCAGATGTTTCTGGATCTCATTGTGCAGCTTTTGGCAGAGAACTGAACCAGACGAAGGTTGCACGAGGAGGATCACCTCCTTGAGGAGGCTTACTGGGAAGAGATCAGAGCTTTCTTTCCTTAAAAGGATTTTTGAGCGAAGTGCTGGAAGTCAGTAAAAGACTGTGGTTGTGTTGTGCAAAGCCAAGAGAAATAATTCTTCAGTTATTAGATTGTGGACATTACGCCAAAAACATACTATGTACTGGTTGTTTCTTTGATCGATGTTACGCTGGACGAAAAAATAAAATCTTGTCATCAATAACACACAATAGAAACAATGATGGAAATCAGAGTTTTTAAAAAAGACTGTCTCACGATTACAAGATAATGAGTTGAACTGGACTAATCAAATCTGGACACAGATTTGAAGACTTTAGGTTTCCAAGACAAGCAAGTCAACAAGTGGAGCTTTGATTCTTCTTGCTCTGCTAAAAAAAAAAACATCAAAAAATACAAGAAATGAAAAGAAATAACAGAAAAACACACATTTGGATTAAAAATTAGTTCTGTTAGCAGTTCTGTTTAAAATCAAACTTCATGGTGAAGAGAAATTTTGAGTTATAGGGAAACACCAGGCCTGCTTCTCATTCCCTGTAGGCTACGCCAAGAAGTTCTCTTTTTACCTTTATAGTTTGAGGTTTTGTTTTTTTTTTACCTGTCCTTTGCATGCAGAAAAGAGCAGTACAACGACATATGAGATAAATATACAAGACACCAAGACAGAAGAGAAACCTGCCAACCTGAAGACAGTCTTGGAGCATCATTTTATCACAATTTGAGACTATATAATTAGAAAATTGCAAGAGCTACAATTTAGAAAATACAACACTTGGCAAATAAATAATGAGATCATACTCCTTTGATAAAGTGCAAAAATTTTAATGTCCAGACAAAAAAAAAATAAAAATCCCCCCAAAAATATGTTGTCATGGAAGTGCCCATATGAATGAATGGTGATCCAGTTAATTCACAGAGGAACATAGAAGTATGTGTAGAGGAACCAGAAATGTAGCCTTAAATTAAAAAGAAACTAGTTTATCCTGTTAAATATGTGCCAACTCTGCTGTGAACAGAGCGCATGCATAGTGATTTATATGTCTTTTAACAAAAATATTTTACAAAATTGGCTCCACAACTGTTAAGCCAGCTTAATTACTTAATTCTCAACATGCATCACTGGCCCTGTCTTGATCCATTCACATATTCAACAAGAAAACCACCAAGGCTGCTCACTCGTTGTATCATTTCCGACGGCTGAAATCTTGAAAAAATTTGTGGCAGAAATCACGGCACTGTAGAATGTGTCCATTTAATCAAGATGTATCCACAAACAAAATGACCTTCTGCTGAGCACAGGTGTTTGTTATGCACGTGTACGCTATGTACGGATACCGAATTGTGTCACCTAAAGATGTAGTGGGTGGTGGGAATGGGGACTCAGAAACACCCTCACAATTTAATTAATTGTTCCTTGTATCATTTCTGGCTGATAAGTCCCGATAAGTCTGCAGCGGTCGATTTGTAGTAGGATCACAATCGTGATCGTCAGCAGGCAGCTGACATAGTGTTCATTTGTTGTTATAGTTACAGTGACGCTGTGCCGCTATCTCGCAGTGATACATATATTTTTGACAAATCCGTGGATCCAGGTTATAAGCCGCATCACTGCCAAAATCTAATCACTTGGTCCTTGTGTCATTTCTGACCTTCCCTGAAAATTTCTTCCAAATCCATTGATCTGTTTTTGAGTAATGTTGCTCAACAAGAGACAAACAGACGGACAAACGTACGGCAATTGTCAAATAACTCCACCGTGTTGGTGGACTAATAAAACTGGATGCTAAAAAACTGACAATATTAGCAATTCTCCTACAGCTGCAGTGAAGTTGCGATCCATAAACAAAGTCATTTCCTGGTTTAGTTTGTGTATTATACAGAATTACGAACAATAAAAGTGTGGAAATGAGGCGATGTATTTGTTCGCAGGCTACAAACTTGCTAGCGTAGATATGAGTTCTGCACAACTGGCTTTTTGCGCACTTTATTGTCAAAATTGTGTACTGGCTGTGCAAACCGCATACAGGTTGGCAGACTTTCAAGACCCAAAGCTGGACTGCACCTACTGGTTCTGACTGGTTTCATCTGAACCGCAGTAAACCCAAGGAGGAGGAGTGCTGTGCATGTTCTATATCTCAGCTGTATCTAAACACCAGCGTGCAGACAGCTGAAACAGCATCCTGTGTTCTTGTAAATCCACACTTGTGAGAGCCAAACCTCGTCACAAATGCAAACCTGAGAGAGTGTGCATTCATGTGGTTTTCCTCTGTGAACCTTAAAGGAAAGGGACTGAAGGTTGCCATCGACCGTCTCTGACTGAAAGATTCAAAGGAGAAAAGAAGGATTTTTTTTTTGTCTAATATAATAAAATCCCTCCTGTGGTTTGAGTCTGACCGTGGCTCTGTGACACATGACTTGCAAGTCGATACCAAGAAGACTGTGGTGAAGGATGAAAGCACCGGATGAGGTGGAAGGATCGAGCTGCTTCCACCTCTTTTTCCTCTCTTCTCATGGCTTAGTTTCTCTCATGGCTTTGTTTCTCTCAACACACTCAGCCAGTTGTCTTAAGTAGCATTAATTGTATTTTGTTAGGACGTCACCTTCGACCTTCAGAAGGAAAACAGAAACAGGGAGCTGCTCAACAGGTCCCCTGCGAGGGACAATGGGAATGAAGTTGTGCTTAATAACAGGAAACACGGCGGTGTTCGGGGAGACTGAATCAGTGCATTCAACAGATCGGTTACACGGGAGGATGGTGTCGTTGCACAGTCGCCAAATGTCGGCTTCGGTTGTGTTTGTACATCAGCTGCTGCATTCCTTCCCCCTCCCCTCCTCCCACAGGAATTAATGATTTCATCATATGTTATCTCTTTTGCATCCGTTATACTCACCGTTTGTCTTCGATGAAGACGTCAGCGAGCAGAACTGACAGATTTGACATCTGACAGCGGAATCCCTTGTGTTTAATTGAAGGACTCATCCGATGTCAGAAAGAAGAAAGGTGGGACAGGCAGAGGCCGGCGAGGTTGTAAACAGGATGGAACAGCCTTCCGTTTTATTCTAAATTTGATATGTACAGGAAAAGTGGCTGTATACATTTCTTAATATATCATGTAAAAGTTTTCTGGAAAAAACAACAAAACAATTGCACATCAGCTTCCATTAACTTCCATTTCTTTTTTTTTTGATAAAACACATCATGGTACAGCATGGTTGAAGGCAATGTCAAACAGGATACAAATACACTGATAACCGCTCATAACTGAGTGTTGGCTCTTATGAATAAATCTTTAAAAAAAAAAAAAAAACGTTGAGGAAGGAGTACCCCAGAAATGACACATTTCATATAATGATATTAAAAATAACACTGAGGTGTCACTGACAAAGAAATCGCACGGTGTCCCTCTTTGTGTAAAATATGATGATATCTCAGGCACTTATCGATATGAGACCCCGTAACAGGACACACAGGTCAAATACATCCTTCTAAATGTGCTAGTCGGCACTTTGACACGCACTTGTGTTCACAGCAGGAACCTTTCCTAAAAACTTTCCTCCAACCTGCACAGCTTGAATCTTATTTGGTTTTCATCAGCTTCATTCCTGTGTAGGTTTGAAAAAACACAACAACGTGCCTCGGTGTGTTTGTGTTGTTAAACCCATGTACATATATAATGCAGAAGGGAGTTTTTAATTAGCTTCAAGCTGACAAATACTGGGAGCTCTTCCTAAGGTTAAAATACAGGTTTATACACTGGAATAGATAGATTTTTTTCTTCATCTTCGTTCATCGCCCCTCTAAAGCCGGCATCTTTCCCAGCGAGGGTCTTCATTAACCAACAGGAGATAATGTATGTCACGCAGCTTCACTCTGCGTATGTAAAGTGTGTAGAAGTGAAGGGCAATTACACACCGCCTGTTTGTTTTCCACAGCTTTCTTTTATTTATTATTACTTCTCGCGCTTCCCTTTTGTTCAAAGTTCGACCTCGCCTCGGCCTCGTTTGTTAGCTCAGACACGGTTGCATCACGAACATCAGTGTTGTCAAAGAAGGTTCAGAGTAAGTGGATCGCTTGCCTCCTACTGCAGCAATTATAGTGGTGGGCTGGTGGCAGTGATTTTTTTTTAAGCATGTGTCATCATCAACGCCTGAGTTCTTCTTTTGCAACCTACAACAATAGCAGCTAGTTTCGCTGATTAGTTGCTCCTCTCAGGGTGAAAAAGCTGCCAATCAGGAGCTACAGAGTTCAACTGGAATGGAAATGTAAATAGGTCATGAATGCACAAGCCACCAGGACAGCGTCATTTACTCCGATTTCAAGTCTGGTTCACCCGACTTAAAAAAAGAGACATTTTTTACCTCCGGTGATATGCATTTATGCATGTGCTTCTGGATTCTGTTTTCCAGGTTTTCAGATTTCTGTTTCCATCCTAATACACTGGAGATGCAGTTTAATATTAAAATATTTTCCTAATCTGCATTTAAAAACAAAATCAACATAATCAATGGATCTGCTGAAGAGCCAAAGTAAACCAGCCTAAATCTTCTGCAGCTGTTGACCAATTTTTGGGTCCAAAGCAGAAGAAGCGATAGCCGCTAACAAGTTGCACTCACAGACTGTATATAAAAAATGGATGTAACCATGGTGCTGTCACCTGTTGGTTTCTTGACTAGTTTTGAAGCCTCACTTTGCTTTTTTGAAATCTGCAGTGATGAGTCAGGGGTGGTTCTGAATGTTGAACCAAAAAGACTATGCATTAGCATGACTAGCATTTCCAGCTAGCTAGCTGCCGAATAGCACCAACTAGCTGTACGGGTATGTTGTGTCACCAATTATATAGCATTGCTGTATTTGTGAGAGTGGAGAAATGAACTTTGTTGGGATATTTTCTGGTGTGTCAAGGTTCAGTCTATGGTTGCATAGCACCAGCTAACTGTGTGAACTTCTGTTTGCTAACTGCTGAGTTAACAAGCTAGCTTCCGAAAACAAAGAACTATTACGAATGGTGGTGCTAGCATTTCCAGCTAGCTAGCTACAGAAGGGCACCAGCTAGCTGTGCAGGTATGTGTTACAAATTATATTGAACTGCTGTATTTGTGAGAGGGCAGAAATGAACTTGGCTGCGATATTTTCTGGTCTGTCAAGGCTTTCTGAACGCACTGCCAACTGGAACAGACATTTTGCAAACTGCATCATAGATCTCCAACTGGGGCAACTAGCCAGGCGACCTGATCACCTTCTATATTCATCTGCTGGTTTGCTAAAATCCGAGGCAGTGGAAAGGTTTCCGTTTTTGCACAACTGCAGGGAATTTGCATGTTGCATTGATATATACTTTTTTATGCAACTTCATATTTCCATATCTCTACGATGTCGATAAAGAATGCAAAGTTAGCGTTATAGAGCCTTAACAGGCAGAAACAGAATTATGCTTCAACTGTATCTACTGATTTCAGTTGATTTCTTTGGATGAAAGCAGTTCAAAGAAATGTTTCTAGTTTTAAAAAAATACTTTTCATTGTTGTTAGAACCACAATTCAAATCCCATTTACTTCAATTGTAGTGAGGATGGCAGAGGCAAACTCAGAAGCAGACATCTCAAAACCTGGGCAAATAATATCCAATGATTAGCATTATTTCTGGAGTTAAGTCAGAAAATAAATATATATTTTTTTTGTAATTTTGCTCAACCTACCCTTTAAAAGCCAACAGCACTCATTTCATCCTATTGACTGCTGTTTTTTAAAAGCAAGATAGCACCCCCGCTGCTCCCTTTTTTAAAAAATCACTCTGCAGAAGAGTGCCGGCAAAATGCTTAAAAGGTAAAAAATACAAAAAGCAATTATAGCAATTGAAAGCAATTAACTCTTGAGGACAATTTTGCCTTTTGTTAAAAACGGGAGAAAAGCTTCAGCTAATCTCACACTGGGAGGCTTATTGTCTCTCTACCCATCTTTATTCTGTCTCTTTTTTTTTTTTTTTGCTTTTTATTCAACTCTTTATGTCAGAAGCTGGGCCCTCTGTCGGAGCCTCTGGTGGCAGCGTTCTTTGGCTCTCTGGCAGACAGCAGGTGGCTTGTGATGAAAAATTCAGTGCAGAGCCTGACTCGGGAGACGAGGAGGATGAGGGTGAGGGTGGTAGTGGGTAGCAGGAGGAAGAGTAAGGGGAAGGGGTGAGATGAGAGGAAGGTGGGAGATGAGCGAAGAGAGAAGAGGAGGATGAAGGTAGGGGGCTGCGGCTGCTGAGGTAGAAGAAAGTAGCGTAATGAACAGAGGCGGCGAGAACAGCAAGGAGAGGATGTGAGCTCCAGACAGACAGGCAGGCGGGCCAGCAAGTCAAGCCCAGAGCCGTGCACCAGGGCCAGGCACGGGATCAGAGCTGTCTACCTTCCCTGCCTGAGTCTCCTCCGCGGAGATAACACACAATATGAATCATTTATGAGGGGGGCTTTTTTATTAATAACACACACACATGCTGTGCCCTGCTTTCTTTCACACACTTTGCCTTGTTTTCTCGGCTCCTGGGAGAATACCGAGAGGCTTCTATTGCTAACGGAGAGAAAAGTAAAGAAAACAGAAACCGGAGAAAACACCGGCAGCATCGGTAGGGACCGAATGTTAACGAAAGGGTGATTTTGTGACAGGTGGGGAGAGTCATCCGCGGGACATGTGTACTTGATAGTGAAACATGTACCTTGTCACATGCCCACACACAAACCCACACAGAGACTTACGCCTCCCCGTAGGCTCAGAAAAAAAAAAAAAACAGAGAAAAAAAAAGCGCCCACTCACTTTGCCTGTCTGCCCATTTGATTGTCAGTACATGACGGTGCCAGATCTCGATGAATCAGAGTCCTGGACGACTGTGAACAAGCATCGTGAATGCAGAGAAGGCACTGAGCGTCTCATGTCTGTAGGAGGGTGAGTGACTGACTGACAACTGGTATAGGTCATTGGCACAGCGGGGGATTGAACACAAACACCCACATACTGAGCACACTTCACAACTGTTTACCTCTAACATCATCGCTAAGCTATAAGACCTCTAGGTTGTCCTTTGTCAAGATTTGCAGCGTCCACTTTTGCTGTTTCTTCAAGGTAATCCCCCTTAGCTCTTGAAGTTCTTCTTCATTCATCAGTCCATCCTCAAGAGTAAAAAAGTCTTCCTTTCTCTGAACCCAATCTATTAAGCCTCGCTAACTGCGAAGGCGAAGGTGGCACGTCGTGGCGGTATGGACCCTTCGGGGAAGCTGGGTCCTTCAGGTGGTACCGATCGTAGCTGTTGCCGGTGCTCTCTTGCATTAGCTTCCCTTTGGCTTCCTGCTCTCGGCGTCTCTGCTCCTGCCTCAGCAGCTCCTGGGCCTCCAGAAGGACTCTGGCGTTGACGCCGCCGCCCCCTGGGTAGCCGTTCCTGGAGCCCTGGTAGCTGGAGTACCTGGGGTTGTCCTTGGCTGTCTGGAAGCCCTCGCCGGGTGGGTATGCCTTGTCCCAGGAGTCCTGGGAGATGGAGCTGGGGTTCTTCCTGGGTTGCCTGATACAGAAAGAAAAATGAAGGAAAGGAAAAAGTGAAATTATTTTTAGTTTACTTTGACATATCCATGATTTATTTAGCTTTAGGCCTCGTTTTTCACTCCCTCTGTCTACAAACTCACAGTGGAATCAGCAAATGCAGCCTGAAAATAAATGAAGATGGCAACTTGGCATATGTAATCATTTTCAGAATGCATTTATCTACTCAGAAATGCCATCATTTGGCATGCTGGTGGTAACTCAAAGTCTGCTTTCTAGGAGTTTTCTTGGAGCTTCTGACTACACCTCATAGCGTTCTTCAGCTGATGGCCTATAAAACATAATCATCTCATACTGAGCAAAGTGCATCCAGTGATAAATGGTTTGAAGCTCTGGAAAATCTAGTAAGTGGACCTTTAGACAAGCTTTTGTTTAATGGCTCGAATCTGTTTGGATTTTTTCTTTCATGTCCAGATATTCAGTACATAAACTGTGAGAAGAAAGAGTCTGACAGAGAAAAACTGTAAAAAGTTAGATTTTGTCACACAGCTCCTATTTTTTAGTGCTATTTGGGATGAATATGTTTTAAGTTTTTGTTTTAGGGCTACAAAAGGTGTAATAAAGGTCAGCAAGTTAGCCGTCAGCTCAACATAACTCATCTTTTATGAACCATTATCTTACATAACATGCACAAATCTGCAACCTGAAAAGCCATATTACATTAGCTACTAGCTGTTCTAGCTGGACTGGAGCGTGATTGGTAGAGACAGAGAAAATGCTGTCAGTGGCACAGTAGCCAAGGCATCACATTCGATGAAAATGAGGCACCATTACTGCCTCACAAACTGCCTCTGGGCAACGACCAACCCACAGCAACAACATACAGGGACACCTAACCATGTCAAAGTCCCCTTCCAGCCCATTAGGTCCATTTCGAGACAGACTGAAACAACCATTGGATCTGACAGACAGTAATAGCAGACCTTTTGCAGTTAGAAAAATGAGGCGACCATCTTGTCCTCTATGGATTCAGTCGGGTTGATATGTGACACCTGACACAGAGTGTCTTAAAGGCACTGTTGGTTGTCATGATTCTGGGGGGCTGCCCTGCCCTTTACCAGAAAGGCCGAGAAAAAACTCCAGATGTGTGACATCACCACTCATTTCTGCTTGGCTGGCCTCTTTGTGGCAGCTCCAAGTGTGTGTGTGTGTGTGTGTGTGTGTGTGTGTGTGTGAGTGAGTCTATACGATATGCATGAGTATCCCGAGCCCAGCAGCTCCACCCGTTTATCTCGAGGGCAAGGCAAGACGAGAGCAGGGACATCGAAGAAGAAGACACACAAAAACATCAATGGGCTTTTGACTCTGAGCCATGCATAATTAGCAGGTTTATCAGCCAGCTGTGAAGAAATCGTATTATTCCCGTGTTTGGATTTGAGTAGGAAGGGGAGAAAAAAAAAATCCTTAATGAGAACAGAAAGGACCTTTGTTTTTATTCAACAGAGATTGAATGCAATTGGGAATGGATACGCTCCTCGATCGGTGAGATAGGAGAATATAGCCCAGGTTTATTCTTGCACACGCTTGAGTGATTCCAATTTTCAGAGACAGGCGTCCCTGGCATCTGATTTCATTTCATATGTTGACAAAGAGGCCAAAGCTGGTCTGCCTCCCCGCTGAGAAATGCAAACCAGATCGCTGCCTCTGTCTGATGCTGTGCCAAGGGGGAGCATGTACATGTGTGGTAAATACAGAAAGATGTATACTGTTCTGTATTCTGTTCATGCACACAGTGAAGCATGACAGATGATAACAAAACAGAGAGGGGAAAAGGTGACAGAGTGAGATTGAGAGAAAAAAAGCGACACCGAGAGGTTGGAGCGAAGGGGCACATAGACCTATGACACACAGACACACACTGGTAAGACCAAATGCCACTGCAGCTGTTGCAGCCAGCCTTTGGTCTCCTATAATGGCATTACTTTGGCTCCGAGATCAATGGTGTTCCTCGATGATGAATATGAGGGCCCTTCACTCGTCGTCATTGTTTCAAATGGCAGCGGTTTATTTTCACTCACAGCTCCTTGTTTAGGAAAGGGTCTCCCCCAGAAGGGGACTGACCTTTATCTAAAATGAAAGTCGGTTTTTAGGGAATGCTGCTGCCATTAATCACGGCTCCATTCACAACCCAGAGTGATGTCCTCATGAAGAATTTCATCCTCCATGAACGACACGGGAGCATATGAATCCCATCAAGGCTGTGATCTCCTGAACGCCACATTTACTCCGTCTCAGCCTGACTTCACACAATGGTATGCTGTAAGTCAAACAATAGCTGGTGTTCTCAAGATACTGCAGCCGGGTTTATCCAAACAGAGCAGTTTATTAATGGAATTAGTGGAAAAGTGAAGGGATGTGGCCACAGGATGTTGCTTCTGACCGCTGGAGCGCGACGGTAGTTCATTAATCTTTCAGCAAAGCTGCCTGCAATATTTATCAAGGAAGGGATTTACGTCGATAGCAGTGGATTAGAGTACGATGGTGAAGGAATAGAAGATAATGTATTTCATGTTGTATATGTATGGTAAGTGCGAGATGACATGCACCAGGACGTGTCTGCTTGGTTTGGCCTTCTAGAGAATCTGTCTGAACGGGTAATTACACAGACTGCTGGAAATAATGTTTCCTCTTGGAAATGCCAAAGACTTAGAAAAAATATTCAAAAGATCCATTCTCACGAGTGCACTGGTGCGTGTTTCCAGCGTCAAATCTATCAACGCTGTCTGTCATTGTTATTACCCCCGCTGCTGCAGTAAAGTATTGTTGCAGATGGATTTAGATGCTGCACTGTCTTACCTCTAAACGACAGTAAACCTGCTGTTTAAATGTAAATAAAATAAATAAAAAAGGCAATTTCTACAAAAACAGTATACAGGTGTAATAATATAAAACATGTCTTCATAAGAGAAGTTCTGTTGATGTGCATTAATAATCTGAGAACATCAATATTATACTGCCATAAATCACTTAGTAAATGTTTATAGACTGCTTCCAAAATGCAACAAAATGGGATTTAAAGTAAATGACTTCTTGTTAAAACGGGATGATGAGGAGAAAATATGGAATGAAGAGGCCATTTTTGCAAATCCGGTTCCAATGGGATCTGTAATTTCTTGTAAAAGCAGGTCAGTGTGAAGGAAATATAGGATTTCTGCAAAATCAGGTTCAAACAAATAGGATCTGCCCCATAGCTGGACAACAAAACCACCTTTCTAGCAGTTAACTCAATAAAGTGATGAGATTTTTACTTAAAGTAAATCTTTTCTTGTAAAAACACGATGATAGTGAGGAAATGTGGTATGAAGAGGCCACTTTTGCAAATAAAGTTCAAACAAATTAGATCTGCAGCCAAACAGCTGCAAGATAAAGCCATCTTTTTAGCAGTTAACTTAATAAAGTGATGGGATTTTTACTCAAAGCAAATATTTTCTTGCAAAAGCAGGATGATGAGGAGGAAATGGGGAATGGAGAGGGTATTTTTCCAAGTAAAGATCAAACAAATTAGATCTGCAGTCAAACAGCTGCAAGATCAAGCCATTTTTTTAGTAGTTAACTTAATAAAGTGATGTGATTTCTATTTAATACTATAAAACTCTAGATTTTGTAGTGTTTTTAGAAGTGTCTGTGTACAATTTCTCAAAGATTTTTTTTCCATACTGTCGAATTTTGATTAAAAACGACCACTTTCACTTCAAAAATCAAGTAGAAGTGTGACCAAACCTTTCCATTTTTATGGCACCAAATCATAATATAATAAACCTCAGGTAACTTTTAAAAATAAAGACCGTAAACTGAGGAGGAAAATCCCCTTTTAGCAGGAAGAACCTCCATCTCTACCAGCCTGAAGTCGGCCGTCTGTCTGTCTGTCTCCACCTTTCTTTATGCTGTTCATGGTGTATATTATAAAAGGCACCGAGATTAAATTTCACCAAAAGGAAAAAAAAAATAAAACCCAAACAATACCCAAAAATGATCAAATTATAATAAAAATAACAAAAAACAGACAACCACG
The DNA here is from genome assembly GCF_022539595.1 of Amphiprion ocellaris. Taxonomy (NCBI): domain Eukaryota; kingdom Metazoa; phylum Chordata; class Actinopteri; family Pomacentridae; genus Amphiprion; species Amphiprion ocellaris. Next base: position 31,132,268 of record NC_072775.1, read on the forward strand.
CCCCGGCACTTCCTGGAACAAGAGGCTGCCGTATCATGCAGATCAAAGGGAATTACATTAAGGGAGAGGAAAACAATCATGTCAGATCTGTGTGAGAGGGTAACATGATCTGTCCATCCTGACACTCAGTGTGTGTCTGTGTAGGTTTGTGGTCTCAAACTGGCCCGCTACGACCCTTTTCTTCTTACTCAGATGCTGCATATACGTAATCTGCTATCATTACTGTCACAAGGCCGTTACAATGAATCTGACATAATCAGACAGGCGTGCATGTGACCACACACACATCACAGCTCGAGATGCGTCACAGGAAATCACAGATCACAGCCTGCCGGACACTTTTCATATCAGACAGACGTGCAGAACTCTCCTGACACGTATTGATTGTCCATCACTCTTACCGCGGCAGGGAGCTGTACTGTCGCTGAGCCTGAGCGAACGAGTCCCTCTCCTCCTGCCTCTGTCGTTGCATCTGGACCTCCACCGACACCGAGTGCCGACCCGGCTGGCTGTACCCGCCTGGACCGTTGCTGCTTGTGTTTGACTGGAAACGGCAAGACGGCTCAGTTAGAAGTCATAGTCAGTGATATCATGATCAACATGGAAAAAATAGATCATATTCATTCATTTGTGCATTTATCTACTGGAAAATGATGATAATCTTGACATGACTGGCATGATTTCCAGTTGAAATCAGTGGAAACTTGCATTTGGTGGACAGAAATGTTGTAGAACACTTTCAAGAGTCATAATTATTATACTCAGGTGTTTTGACGATACTGATCTCAGTACAGGACATCGCTTAACTTCAAATGTCCTGCTTTTGGATAAATTCAGGGATATAAAGCAGCTCGTATGACATATATTCAAACATACTGTTGACATAAACAGAAATAAATAAGTGTTTTACTGGTTTATTGTGCCTCTAACATGAACAAAACACTTTGAATCTACCAGACATGTTCTGGTGACAGAGCAACTTGTCTGGTGTTATGTTGTGACAGTAACGTTGTGTTCACCAGAGAGCTGCTTGTTCTCTTGTAAAAGCTGATTTCACTCTGGGACGGCTGGGAGCTTCACACTCCCACAGTTAAATAAATACTGATGACTTTCCTGTGTTCAGTTAAACATTCATGATGCTCCTCCAGTGCTAATGCAGAATAGATGTATGAATGGGAGACTTTGGAGGTGCAAACACTCCAAGGCGTGGAGCCAGTCGAAGAACTTAGTTTTTTAATGTGAATTAGGCCACACAGAATATTTTGTAGAACTAGTCCTTGGATCTAAATATACATAACAGTGTACTTATATTAACATTAACCTTCAGTACTATTCAATTGGTAAGATATTATACAAGGGATAACAATTAAAATTCTATGGTAACTTTATGGCAATACTTTAATATTCCATCCACTTCATTGAACTAACATCTCTACAAACAGTGCAGCTGCTGCTTAACTACAACATGTGGTGAGTTTCATGCTGTATGTTCTATAAAATGTTAGAAAAAGTGCCTTTGTCCAAGTCAAAAACAAGTCGCAACTTCTGGAGTTGAAAAATTATGTCAGTGCAGGAGTGCCAAAAAAAACCCCCTGCAGTTCCTCAAATGGCCACTCGAGGCCGGTTCCTGAATCTCCATAGACCTCCATGTTAAAACGCCCAACTTTACAGCAGGAAAAACCTCTTTACAAACTAGTACAAAAAACTGCTTTGGTCTCTGTAGATACTTTTTCCACTTATAACAACTGAACAGAGGATTGATTTTTATATAACTCAATTGTTTTTATTGTATTAAAGCTTAAATTTATGCATATTGAGGGTTAGACTGCTTTGATTGATCACCTCAGCTCCAATTCTTTGTTCATTTTTGGATCAGCCGGGAGACAGATTAAGTCAGGCACAAAGGGTTTGTTCATCTTAATATACAGTCTATAGTCAAAAACTGGATTGCTTTTTCAGTTTTAGAAATCTGAGCTTTTAAAAAAACATATAGTTTTGGACGTAAACCTGTGTAACATACAACCCTTTCTCTGGTGACAGGTCTCAGATATCCCTATCAGAAATTAAAATTAAGTCTAAATGAATGGTCTTAGCTCATAGAGATGGCAAGTGCAACTAAGAAATGACTAAAGATCAGCATTAAAGTCCTACAGCAGTAGGGCCACACAAAAACAAAGCAAAAACAGTACAAATGTAAAATTGTCAAAGACGTCTGACTTAAAAATCCAATAAGTGGAACAAAACATGGACGCATGATGCCTCTGTTTAAAGTCAAAGCATGAAAATCACCACAACTGGAGTCTGGGTTTCCACACGGTAGCCCAATAAAAGCAGCAGCCGTCGCAGACACTGGATACCTCACAAAATCTCCCTTCAGCCCTCCTCCCTCCCTCCCTCCCTCCCACCAAGTCCAAACCACAGACACTTACCAGCAGCTAGTCGGGCAGACACACCCTGAGCTCGTCTCCTCTCAGGTCAAAGTGAAGGTGAGACACAGACAGACAGGGGGAAGGGAGGTGAGACGGGGGCCATGCTGGAGACTCAGAGAAGGGTTATGGTGATGAGATGGATGTTAGTGGGTGTTAATGAAAACAGACAACACTGTGACAGTCTTCCCCTTCTAAACACCTGTACATTATAGTGCAGATTCTCAGGGTGTAGTAGGTATACAGTACTCACAACGGTCTGTAGATTTTATGGTTGCAAATTCATTCAATAAGCTCAATAAAATGTGGTGTTGCATCTTTTATTCACACAGATACACATCCATATTGTGAGACTGATATAATGCATCCCTTAGCCTCAGAGTAGTTCAGTGTATCTTCATCTAACTCGTCGGTACTAAGTGTTGGTACCAGTTTTCAGCCACACTGGAAGTGAGACCGGCTGTCGTGGCCCCTGCCTTGCTGCATCCCATTTCCTCCCTGATCTTCCTCTGAGAGCTCCATGTCCTAGTTCACCGGTGTCTCGGAGAAATCACAGTTCAAAGTGGGATAACGGCACACTTTCATAGGCTGTATCCTTAAAGGCACTCACTGATGGTAATGAAGGAAGCTGCAAACTTGGGAGACAAATCCAGAATAGTTTCTCACATCTGTAAACGGGGCTAATGGCTCATTCAAATTTAATTCTAAGTACTAGAAACTGATAGATGCTTCACCCCAGTTCAGAAGTTGGAAACTTGTGGGAAAAGTGGTATTCTGACTCTGTTTGTTGGTTTGTTTAAAGCATATTTACACCTTAATCCCAATCTCAACCACTCTAACAACAAGCCTTATCCAGGTGTTGACACTGAACTCAACTTAGAGAGTAACTTTATCCAAAACAGCCCTTTAAAAACAACAGGACACAACTGAATATTTCACTGTCTGAGTCTAAATTTGGTTCTCACACACATCTCTTTCAGCGACAGACCTCCACCTCAAGGTCCAGCCCACATTTGTACTGCAACTCCTTTTGCCCCTCCGGTGTTCATTAGCAGTGTGGGTGCAATAATTGTGTGCAGATTAGTTGCAACACAAAGCCAATCTAATTACCTTTATGGCTGTGCATCGCACTGGGAGCCTGGTGGGAGCACTGTGGACATCCGTTGGTGGGAAGGCCATAAAACGATTAAGAGCGCTAAAGAGGCTCCCCTTTAAACCAAATGAAGCTGCGGCAATCAACTCCGGGGTTGGCTGGCATCGCCTCGTTGCCGACAGTGAGGGTGGAGGAGGGGGCTGAGCGCCTACAACACGCCTGACTCCATATCTGAATCGAAAATTGCCGGCGGGTGAATTACAGTTGCAATATTTTTCACTCAAGGAAAAAAGAAGAAGAAATTAAAATCCCTCGTGGCTTTAGGAGTGTGGAACATTCCTGGGAATGTTGGCTCATCTGCCTGAACGCTGTGATTGCAGAAGGGGGTGGAAAATACCCTAAAGGCAGCCAGATAATAGCAGTATTAAAATGTTACACTAAAATACAAGAGGCAATATTATGCCCTTTCTAAAAAACCCCCGCAAACATCAATTGAATGAACTCCTCTTTTTTCCATAGCGGTATAAATGAGTGCAATAAAGCTTGGTGTGTTGCTGCCGGGAGAGCGGGCATCAGTTATCCTTGATGGAATTAGACCGAGTTACCCACAATCCTCCTCTGCTCCCCCAAAACCATGGTGAGAAAGAAGAGGAAGAGGGATCCCCCAGCTAAATAAGAGATATGATACTGACCATGAGGCTGAATATGGGGGACAAGGAAAACAGATAATTTGGCAAATGGAAAACAAGAGTAAAGCAAAGATGTGACGGTTTTAACCATATCTGACTGGAGGTGTGATATGAGGAGCTGGAGGCTTAGAGTCCATGTCTGGCTTAAAGGTGCAAAACAACATGGTTAGTGCTTCCATATGGCTGACTGGAGATATATAATTGGTCTGACATGACTAACAGGAGCTCTGTGTTCAATTACAACCCAGTCTGATGAGAGATTTCAGAACGGAATAGTGCTGCGAATCACAATTATTGTTAATATCAATTTATCACTTTGCTTTTTGGATTAATCAAGGCAACATATAGTCAAGAAATGTCCAAAAATACCAAAAAAAGTCTTCTTTTTAGGATTTAGACAGCAATAATATAGCCTAACTCTGAATTTCAGGTTGTTTTTGGTGTGTTTAGTATTGGAAAGATTATTTGTCTAATGTTTGTCACTAAAACTACAAATGGTGAACAAATGAAAGTCTACTCGACGTGTGTCTACATTTTGCAAATCTGTAGTGCTGCTCCTCCATGTGGGGCAGTGGGGCAGTTGTAGGTGAATTAGGAAAAAGGACACTGGCACCTTGAGGTTTGCAGCACACCACTCAGATGAAGCAACAAAATGTAATCTATGCACAGGGAAGGTAATTGAATTTCAAAGACACGTTCTCCTGTTTTCCATATGGCCCACCAGTATGGCCAGGGCATGAGTCTAATAACATGCAATTACTATAGAAAGCCTGAGTGTGAGCTGCACTCTGACAAAAGGCATTCAGCGACACCATTAGAGGGTTCTGCAGACGGCATTAAAGAGGCGTCCAGGAACAATGTACAATTTTCAGATTTATTTTCAGACCAATTTATATGTCTAAGGTGCAGAGAGCTTCTTTTTTTTAATTTATCCCGTGAAAAGCTAAACTGAATTTAATTTTCAGATTGTGTGTTAAGTAATACTGAGGTTTCATGGGAAAATGATTTGGATGCCAATAGCAAGCACGCTGCGACTGATGTAAACAAACATTACCCTGTAGCACGGTCCAGCTCTTTAATTGAGAGCGCGCTCAGTTGTTTGGAGACAAAGGGAGAGGTGACCTAACGCTCTCCTTTCCCACACGGTCCTGCTTTTGCTGTACAATGCCGGCTGGAATGCGCGTCGGTCCATTGATCCCATTAAAACTCTTGGTCAACACCGCCGGATGCAAAATGATGCCATACACTTTTATTGGGCTTATTAGCAGGAAAAGAAAGGCCAGAGCACAGAGGATTGTTCATGAGCTCTCACTTTATCCGTTCATTTCACTTATAAATCATCGCACCAAATGTTCCCGGTGCACACCAAAGACTGAGCAGAGTTACGGTGGGAAACTGTTCTGTAGACACCAGCTGTAAAAAGAATTCGTACAGACATATACAAAAAAAAATAAAAACAACAAAAAACTTGTATAGAGAAACAACTAACAGGGGTGCTCATATTCTTAAAAATAATATGCAATAATGTGATGCATTAGAATATGTTGTGACAGAATAGGTGTGAAATCAACAATAATGTGTGTCGTCTCACACTTGACAAAAGAACGTGTGGAAATGTACTCATTCAGTGTGTAAAACAATAAGATCATATATACTGAGACGCTAGCAACTAGAATAAAAATGTAAAATGATATCTTCAAGATTTAAAATCTGCTACAGCTCACTTTTCATGGAGTCATAATTTGTTATTCAAAACATTGTAAAACCAAGTACACTTGAGGTGCAGTGCAAGGAAGCAGGGAGGACTAAATAAATACTAAAACTGTGACAAGCGATTTCATCACCTCCAAAAACTTTGAAGGCATTCAGAATTTATTCGCTTAGAGTTGCCCCTTGTTGCTTCAGAATGCACTAATTATCCCTCTTCTCACCAAGTGGAGCTTTGAATTAAATAAAACGTCCGTTAAAATGCCCATAACCTTAACTTTAAACTGTAAAAAAAAAAAGGCACAGTTAAAAGTTTGAAAATGAGATGCAGATGAAGACAAGCCAGAGTCCGTGAGGCGGCGAATGGCTCCATGATGACGGACAAGACAAGAAAACATGGACGATGGATGAGTGCGGTGGGTGGTGACGGGTGGGTGGGGTTAGTGGTGGTTTGTCAGGAGGTGTGAGGACTCCTGCATGCAGACGGTTGAAGAGGGGGTGTTAGCATTAGCACAATTAGCCAGGAAGGCCCACGGAGGTTAATGGAGGTCCTCAAGTGGGGTCTTGTTCATGGGTGTTAGTGATGGTTAGCACCGTGCTCCAGTTAGCCACAGGCGCTAACACCGTCCTCCTCAGGCTAGGACTCGGGTCCCGGTCTGGTGGAGGTCGTTTCTTGACATTTAACAGTCTGACAGTCTCGGCCGTCCTCTCTGGCCGGCAGTGGATTCGTGTTTACAGGCTCCGGTCATTTCAGACACTCACCCAGGGCTGCTCGAAGCTGTAGGTCCTCCTGCGATCGTCGGGGTCGTCGGGGACGTTCTGGGCCTGCTGGAACTCCTGCCTCAGCCTCTGTATCCGGTCGTGGTTGCTCGGGGTTAGCCGGCTACTGGGGAGAGAGAAAAGAGGGGAGGTTTGATGGATGAGTGTGAGAGGTCCATTGTGAACAAGTGACCTGGTTCCATCAGCGCAGAGCGGAAATGGCCCGCAGGATGGAGTTCTTTAAAGTCCAGTGCGCTTTTGTCCGCGAATTGATCAAATGGACCGTTGACACTGGCAAAGCAACCCAGATACGCTCAACCCGGATGAAACGCAAAAACGTGATAAGTGAGGGCAGAGCCGAGAGCGGGCTTACAGCAGAGCCAACAGCAATATGAATCAAACTAATGTGCCTCTGATGTATTATTCATAACAATGAACAAAGACTAGTGGTGAACGGTGAGCAGAACCACCCCCCCCCCCAGCTGCCTTATATCATTCTGCTATTGTCTGCTGCAGGCCGGCGGTGCTCACATCAAACAATGCTGCCTTCAGTAGAACTTTCTCATGGTACGCTGAACAAATACACTCCCAACAACTTTGTCTGCGACTATATTAGATGTAATGGACTCTAAAATGTTCAGCTATTAAATATTGAAAAGTTTTTTTTCAATTTTAGGCCATTTTGATCTACTCCCAGCGTCTACAGTGATTTATGATTTATGTTTTTCCAATATGTCTTTGATTCACTGTCACACACACACATTAATCCTCATACATTTGATTTGCTCCTTAATGTTCAATCCTGAACTCTTGCCTGAGTGTTTAAACATATAAAACAATTAGAGGTACCACAACTGAACTAAGTGCTATTGACATAAAAAGTACAGGGTGTTTGAAATTTTGTGAAACCTTTGAAATGTTCTGTATTTCTGCAGAAAAACCCAACAAAATAACCTTCAGGACAGTCTAAAATTGGACTAATTGTTAGGTTTTTAATTCCATCTTATTCTACTTCAAGCTGGTCTTGCTTTAGTTTTCTATTTCTTTTATTTTCTTTCTTTCCAAACTCAGAGTTTTTAAACTTTTATTGTCTATTTCTGTGCCTCCATCTTTTATTTTATTACTCAGCTACATTATAAATGAGGCCTCTATTCCCCAATGTAGTGTAAATAAAGGCTGAATGAATGAATGGATGAAAAATACGACCTAAAATATCATCTGTTTTACATCTAAGTCCTAAAAGCAAATGAAGAGAGCCTAATTAAATTTAAAAAACTTAAATTTTATATGTGGTTATTTATTTATTGCCTGAACTGATGCAATGTGACATATCTATGGGTGAGAAAAGTAGCTGTAGGAATAGCAGTTATTTAAAATTAAACTGTCAAATTTAGATGTTAAAGTATTTGAATCATCCTGAAACCACTGAACAGTCTTCACCACACTTCATACATCAACTGACATCAATTCAGCTTCATACGTAGTCTTATTTGTTGTATTTATAAGAGAGATACAAATATATAATGTCCTCTAAGGTAACACAGACAAACCTCTACTAGTTCCTCAGCACATAACTGTGGAGAAACACAGGACATAAATATATTTGTGAAGACAGGTTAGTGATAAATTTAAAAGGCTTCCGACAGAGGAAAGTAATTAACACATTTTCTCTCTCAGACAGTGTGAATGAATAGAAGTGTCAAGGTCTGTGAATAAAGAAGCAGCGGGGGAACGTTGACTCTGTGCCTGACTTTTCAACTTTCTAACTTTTGCCCGGAAATTCCTGGGGACTGTCTTTATCTCACAAAAACTGAAAAGGTCAAACCTGCAACTCTTTCCAGGCCCAAAGCTCCCTCGAGTTTAGCTTTGTAAACCCGCCTTTTTTCTGCTTACATAAGAAAAAGTTTAAGGTCAGCGTAAAAAAAAAAAAAAAAAACAGGAATTGTATTTTGTTGTGATTAAAATACAGAAACAAAAATACAGATATTAACAACAACACCCCCCCCCCCAAAAAAAAAAAACCAAACAAACCAGATGTGCACTTGCAAGAAAAATTTAATCTAGAAACGAGTTAATGAATCCTGTCTATTATCTCTGTTATGGCAGTAACTGCACAGTGATATCAGTTCATCCTGATTAGGTTAAAGTATGACTCTATGCGGCATAAAATTACTGAAGTAAGTGCCTGATTCATTTCATCCATCACAAAACAAGCAGACAGATGGCTATAATGACATAACCTAAAACACAGCAGCGCCGGCAAAATATCCAGCTATTAACTCCAGACACACACAATGGAAAAGCCAGAGCTGGTCAGCCTTGTTAAAGAGCAGGAACCTGTCATATGCCATCCTGCTAATCTCCATGACATGTAACACAGACGTTTGGCCTCTTTAGAGCCCAGCTGACCCAGTAGGAGCTGCATGTGTGACCCTGTGGCTGCGGGTCAAAGCCTAAATGCCAGCTTTAGCATGGAGCCTCGTATCTAACTGAAGAAAAGGAGTCAAAAAGATGAGGATTTGTAGCCAAGTTTGAAAGCACAGTGCGAATTTAAGAACGAGAGATGCTCCCTCTCCTGAGATCACAGCTCAACCGTGCAATCAAAACTACATCATCATTAAGGCAACCTACAGGCCCAGTCTATATCACAGAAACCTGCCCGAGAGACTCCAAGAGATGAGAAACTTAAATAAAGGGATCAAAGATCTCCAATCTTTTAGTCCAACAAAACGCCGGGAATCAATCAAAGAAAGAGCAACACTGCAATACAACCGTGGTGCCAAAAAAACCCCAGAGACGGAGGGTGGGGGGGAGAATGGCGGGCTGAAATTTAGTCTGAGATGAGCTTCATCCTCTGGTCGGACTCACTCAATATCTGGCACTACTGTAGGAGGCTGAAAGGTCACTGTGTGGCTTTGTTGAGTGGAGTGTCTCTGGGACTCAATAACGGGACTGTGGCTCGCTGACTGGGCTGCCAGCAAAGCTGTTTACGCTGAGATGCTCCCTGCCTTTCATGGTCGGGTGTGCCTCCTGAAAAGCTGTCTGTCTCAGCCTTAAGCCCGGGAAGGAGGGGGGCTCTGAGAAGATGTAATGTCTGCACTGTGGGCAGACTTGGACTTCAGAACAACACTGCTGCACTGTGCTCTGAAGCAGCATGTTGGAGCAGAAGGATCGCGAGAAAAGAAGCTTTGAGGGAAAAAAAAGATCAAAACACTCAAAGGAAAATTCACAAGGTTTATCACAACTTGGGTCTTTTTTTTTTTAACCCTTGGCTAAATTTTGGAAGAAGAAGCATGAAAACTTTGACAGATGCTGGGGGAAAAAAAAAAAAAAAGTTTGGGGGACTAGTTTTCACCATCTGCTTGTATTTTCTCTTCCAAATATGTCTTTCGCTACTCTGGGGGGAAGAGTTGGAATTCAGCTGCATCTTATCAAATCTGAAAAATTGTAGAAATAGCTATGAAGTTAATCAAATTAGAGTCAATTAAGTTACTCAAATTAACTTTCATAACTTGTAGCCACAATCTGGAAATGAGAAAATGAGGTTTTCTACTGAAGGAACTCACAGCTGGTGGGAGGTGGTGTGAACATTTGCAGAAACTGTGTCCTAATCTGACTTTTCAACCTTTGTGTGTCCATTGTGGTACAGAATTTGACAGCTTTGACTACGATTTCAACTCTGAAAACAATCACAGATGGTAGTTAGAGGACGTAACTCCAGTTCTATGAGCACGTAGGAAGAAGAACAATGGAGGTTTGCTATGCTAGCTTGTATGGTTGCGACATTGGACAAGAAAAGATTGCAACTTGTCAAAGACATTGAGAGGGGAGAAAAGAATGGTGTTTGCTTTCCTCTCTGAGTTTAACCAATCAGTCTTGAGGTCTGCACAACTGTTTGTTTCAGGGCTGCTCAGAAATACCTGCCTTGAAGGAGGTTCTACATGGACGGTCCTTGTGGTTGGAAGACGCAGCAAAAGTTTGCATCATCGTAAAATTGCAAATTCCTGCAGTTGAAAATGTCCTATTGGTTGTTTTACTGCACTGAAAATGAGTTGCACATAACGAAAACTTGACCTAAAGAACCGAGTTCCTCCTGACTCAGAACTATGAATATAATGAGCTCAAAAACACTGAACTCAATAAATTCCCTGATTTGAATAATAAAACATTTCACTGAGACTCTGTACACAAATTTTACTGGCAGTCGTAGAAGGATGATGCAGAGCTTTGTGTCATTTCACTCACCAACAATCTTTGGCAGAGTTTGTGCAGTCTGCGGCTTGGAGAGATCTCAGTAACCAAAAGATAAAGTTTAAGTGAAGCTGTTACAGAATAAACATTCATTAGCTGCAGCTGATGTGATCTAAAGCCAAGACTGAGAGCAGGATACAAATGAGGACATTCAAAAAATGACCAAAAATGTTCAAAAAGAGATTCTTGAAAATCAAAACTAAACTTACATGAGTATTTGAGTGTATTTCTGACATTTCGAGCACCTTTTCTGCCAGTGTTCAAATCATAAACCAATGTTAAATTCAGAAAACAGGAATTATACTTTAAGCCTGAACTGTAGAGTGTTTTGACAGGATTTCAGAAGTCTGTGTCAGGCCCAGACTTTGATCGTACACCCACAAAGGCACAATATATTTGAGAGACGCAGGGTAAAACACACACATTTCAAGAAAACAATCCTTTGTGAGCAAGATCGAAGCAATTAAAGAGAACCATTCAAAGTCCTCGCTTCATTTGGCATCGAAGAAGGAGAAGAAGAAGGAAGTCCAATCTAATAGGATTTATCAGATCTGTGCTGTCACTCCAAAATCCCCCCATGGCACTGCTTTCACAGATCCCAATCAAAGCATGCCAACGGAGTGGGGAGGCCTCCGTTACTGTACAGTAAGTGACAGAGGCAGCTGATGGATGGAGCCTTAATCCTGCAGATTAGAAATGAATGGCCACATTCACACAGGATCTCTTCCCATGCCTTTAAGAGCATCCCTCAGACCCACCAGCGACTGTACGCAGGCAGAAAAATTTACAACCGTCCCCTCATTTGGAGGACTGTTTTTGCGGATCAATGTGCTCTGGAGACGAATGCACACCCGAGGGTTTTCACACAGCTGGAGACGACTGCACCAGACACCAGCTGGACCATAAAAAAAAACACCCATTTGAGCATGTGCGGCACGGGGGAAAGTGCAGAGGGCTACGCGGTGGAGAGATTCGAGTGGATCTTGTGTCTGTTTTGTAACGAGGGCCCTTGTGGTGAGTGGTTACAATTGGGGTGACCTTGAGGATACAAGAGCGTCATTGTTGGTTCACACTTCAAAGTCTCGGATGAAAGCACCCCGAGCTACAGGCCCCACCAAGCACGGTATTAACAAAGCCAGCTAAGACGTTTCGCTGTCTTAAATCTTAGATCTACTTTCATTTCTCTAACTTAAAGGGCATCTTTTGCCCTTTAAGCGAATTAACAGTTGCTGATTCCGTTAAATCTCACCTCACTCTTAATAAAACACTCATTCTGTGATATCCTGTCTGTTTCATTTGCCAATAACCCTTACTTTGGAATAATCAAATTTTTAATTAAAAGCCACAGTCTTAATTAAACATTTAATTAAGCATGGGTAGTCATGGGATTCCCATCTCTGATGTGACTGTTGTACTGACGAGCTCGCCAGCCTGTTAAATAAACATTTACTGATGTACCGATACACGTAGTAAGAAAAACAGAGCCACGCCGTGAATACGTGTCCCCCCTGAACGCAGCAGCTGTGGCGGTTAGTTTCTGTAATCTTATCAGATGGGTGAACTAGGCCCTACATCCTCTGACAAAGAGAGAGCAGCTGGTGGAGCCTTTCTCTGCTGTGAAAAACGAACTGAGATGCTGAAGATGATAATCCGGGTCTAGTGATCGAAGGCTCACAGACAGCAAAGAGGGAGACTGATGCCCCTGCTAACTGGTGCTAGCGGCTAACGCTCCATCTGTGAGCAGTCGTACGGCTGAGTCCCAGTTATCTGCTGCAGCGAACAGCCACAAGACTTGGCTTTCTTTGCACTCTTGCACAAATCTGGGGTAGATGTTGATGCTCCTCATTAGTGGCTCATGAAAAGATGTTTTTATAGACATTTTATATGAAAAAGTTAAAGCTGAAGCTGATTTTGACTGCACATCTTGAGTATAATTCTGATTACAGTGGTAATTACAGGTGTTTTATGTATAAAGAAAGTTGATTTATGGCTCAGTTGAGAAGAAATTACGTGAGAATTTACTCAAAAATTGGTTAGGGAACACAAATGTTAGCCACAACGAAGGCATAGTTTGTGTGGTATTTCAGTAGGACTCGATATTCAGTAAATTTTTATGTTTTATTATGCTTTATATTATGATATAACGGCGATACTTCTTTTAATAAACCGTACTTCTGGTTGGATGCTTAGAAAAGACTTGAGCTGTGTTTCGGCAGGGGAGCCTTTCTTGTGGTGTTTTTTATTTGTAGAGTTTCACAGCAGAGACAGAGTTTATTGTTCGCAATGTAATGCAATAAGTGATGTTCTTTTCTGGCTTTTTCACTGCTGCTATTGCATAACTGGTGTCTTATGAGCCCATATGTGCTGGGGATGAAATAATAATTAGAATGAATTTAAAAAGAAGCTAGATCCCCATCTCTTTGAAGATGCGATGTAATTTCAGTGAAGCTGTTATTATATACTACCTATATAGTGCATATGGGTGATCTAGAGTTACCACAAAAGAACAAGTGTGCTCATCTGACCTCCACTGAATAACTAAAAGGTTAGAAGAGGATTTTCTCAGCTGTTCGACCATCACACCCTTGCTGCTGTCTGTTGATGCAGTGGAGAGATTAAAGGGTCCAAGAGGCCATCATGTCTCTGCTATTTTGGCTCTTATTAGCCCGATCTTGCCTTTACTTTGGATTACACGGGCTTAACCCTGAGACACTGATAGAGGCAAATTGATCTGCAGAAACACGGCAATTAGACGCCAATCAATACAATATCACCACATTTAGCAAACTCATTACCGAACCCTTGGCTTTTGCCTCCTCGTGTCAATGGACTAAGTGAGACTGAGAAGGGACTGCATGTTGATAAACTGCACAAACACATCAGTTCGCATTCAAAGGAAGATAAACAGCGTGGCAGAATTTCACATTCGGTGCGAGAGCTGGGTGTTGACAGCAAAGTTAAGAGGCTAATGAATCCGGCTAACACGTTCCGTAACCCCGGTCGAATCAGACACCATCTGCGCGTTCGTGGCCCGGCTCGGATCAAAACGTTCTCTTCTCGGAGGGCACAGAACTGGCAGCATCGGCGGCGTGCTGAGCCAAGCTGAAGGGGCTGGATGTGTATTTGTGTGTGTGTGTTCATTAGCGAAGGAACACGACACTTTAGCTGACTCGCTGCTGTAGGAGGAGCAGGCAATGGGCAGCATTAACAACAACTGCTGCTGCTCTGTGGAGACGTAGGTGGATTTTAATACACATTATGTGAGTCATATCTGAGATTGGAAGTTTGCTGCTGCTGTTTCAACACTGGATACAGAAGATGACATGTTATCTTCTTTTGTGGCTGTAAAGATGGATTTACTGAGGTTTAATTTGGGTTCTTTCTTCATTTGAAGAGTTTGCCCTCTGAAACCCAAACAGTTTCTGCTCCTGTCACATTTTACTTCGTCGGCTCAATTTTCACCGCAAGATGAAGTCTTGCACCTTTATAGAAACCATGGCTATAAGTAGCAAGAACTCAACAATAACTTGCATGCAACATAGCAAAGTTATAATCCCAAAAAAAGAAAAAAAATCCATTTGACAAATTTTTTAAACATTGAAAAAAAGCCTGATCCTACAAGCGATTTTAATATTGGAAAAAAAGGTCACTCTTCATATTGTGGATAATTACATTTTTTAAAATTTGTTTTCACAGCAACATTTTCTTCTCTATGCCATGTGTAAACACAGCCTGCAGTTCAGCCCAGGCTGAACGGGAAACTCAGAATTTTTTTGTCATGTGATTGTTGGTCTGTTATTACTTTACTTTTGTGCCAAGGAGCACAGATCGTTGTGTTTTTTTCACAGCATCATTTAGACCAAATGGTGTTTTGGTGAATTAATCCTGACTTTATAAGTTTAGATTTTCTTCCCAGATATAACAGTACATCCATGGACCATCAAAGAAAGTTGAAAATCTGATGAATCTTTTCTGTTTTTACAGTTTCTGTTTGTGATAAATTGGTGAAGCATGCAGCTTGGGGTTAAAGAATCAAGATTAAATCATCTGCATTTTTGAAACTATTACACCCAATAATGTAATAATTTACTAAAAATGTAAAACACCTGCAAATGTAATAAAATTTGCACTTAACCTCAAAAGAAAATGTAATAAATTCCAATAAAATCTTGACTAGTTATGTAAGAAGATGGTCAAAATGAGGTCAGTTGACAATGAAACTGAACAAACGGGTGGAACAAGCATTACTGACTGGTTATATATGTATGTGTTTGTTTTCAGAGGCAGTATTTTTTTTTGAAATCTGTGGTAAAGAGAGTTAAGAAGAAGGTTGAAGAGAGAGCTACCAGCTTGGAGGCTCATTTTACCTGGAATCCTGGATTTCTACATGGTGGTCACCAAAACACAAGGATGTTCTTGTATCTCTGAGTTTCCAATAGTCTTTTTTTCATTGCAAATATCAATGTATATAAAATTTTAAAACATAAAATCTAGAAATATTATTACAGTTTAAGTCAGGATATTTTACAACTTTATCAATCAAGTTATTTGCAATCATATTATGTGCAAGTTTGATGACACTGTCAGGCGTTTTTATATTGTCAGCAAATTACACCACTGAGTGCTATAATGGCAAATAAACTTTATCCACCAGATCCCGTAAATGATATGCAGAATTATGGCGAGAAACACTTCGTTTGTTTTCCCCAATCCAACAGAATACCAGTTTCCTTAAAAAAAAAAAAAAAAAAAAAAAAGATTAATTTCCTGTGGAGCATGAACTCATCCTGCAACTTAGGGTAGCATTCATCCTGAGCCGTCGCAATCCCACAGCGTGTCAAAACTCATGCAAAGCATACAGTAAACATTGGAATCCATCGACGGAACGGATTGAATTTAATTGGTTTTCAGTTTTATGGGGCATCTTTATTTTTCCAGGGGCGCTGCTGGTCAGAAATGTCGGAGATGGTAATGTAATGTTTGACTGATATTAATGCAAGCACACATACATACACACACAGTCGCATTTAAAGCAAGATGGGTCACTGTTCTTCCATTTCAAGCTGTGGCGCCACTGCAGGCGATAATGGCGTGGCACACGGCAGCGTGCCTCCTTTTAATTCATGGGCCAATTTCATGCTGCCGCGCATCAGCGTATCGATGCCGGCCTGTTCAGTTACAAGCAAATAAATTGGACTGCGTTCCCTGATACCTGTAATCCTGTCCTACTTTTAACGAAGGTGGGGAGCACGCCATCCTATGTGGGCCATTTTAGTTTCATTACTCAAATCCCCGTCGGACTGTGCGTGTGGTGGAGCCACATTTGAATACGTCACTGTAATATCTGCAGAGGGCATTTCACGTGTGGTTTAGCAGCAGCTCCAATTCCATTTCCTCACAGATGCTTGCAATGAGTGTTTTTTATCATACATTCTGAGATTGAACTTCACGTGAGGATTAAACAGAGATTGTGTGGGATATAATTTTGTGGAAGCTTTCGTTGGAAAACACTATAGGATCAGATTAAGTGAAACAGTGTTCCACATCTCCTTAAACAATGGTTTCTATATGGTAGCACGGGTAGCTAGTATGTACTTTGAGACTGTCCACCAGGAACAGTCCATTAGTTGTCTGTTGAAACACTTAAAATGATAGAAAATCCATCACCTCATCAGAAATTTGAAGCATTTTGTAGGTTGGTGAACTCTCAGCCCCCGAACCTGCCGGCGATTTTAAAAAATCTGGAAAATTACAACATTTCTCGTACCAAGAAACACTAGGTTTTGCACTTTCCAAGGCGAACAGTTGAACATTCCATGTGACGTTTAGTTCACTCCAAATTTAAGCTTGAAATCGTGATATTTCATCAAAAAAATTTGATGTGTCAAATTCAAAAATAAACCATCAGAGCAAGAAACTGTAAAAGCAGAACAAATTCTCAGGCTTTCAATTTTTCAACAATTCTTGAATGCATCATGTATAAAGTGCAGTTCTTTCCAGGAAATGAACGATTCTAAGCTTAAACTTATGATATTTCATTAAAATAATTTTCTTATTTAAAAACTTGCCAAAAATCAAACATTTGCACTAAACAGATTCTATTAAAAAAAATAAATAAATAAATAAAAAATCTGCATTCCTTCAAGGAACAGGGAAGCCATGGCTGACTAAGCTGTGATTTACAATAAATTGACAAAAAATCAGTATTCAGGTGAACCGCAGGCAGTGTTTCCACAGAGCAGAGAAGAGCCAATAATGGAGGTTGGGAGCTGTTGTTGGAAGACACATTCATGGTGAAACATTTTTCTAGAGTTACTGTGCAGATTAGTGTGAAAAATGTTTGTAGAGGTTGTAGAAAATCTAAGTGTTTCAATATCTATAGTATGTAAAGCCATCATTTTTACTGAATATAGGTAACGGGATTTTTTGTAGATTAAAAATCAAAGAAATTCAACTTTTGTTTTCGGCATTATAACTTTGTCATACTGCATTGAGAAAACACTTTAATTTCTCTATATTTCTTGTCACGGTTGTGCTGTTTCCATAGAGAAACAGGACATTATATCGCGGTAAATCTGAGCCAAATATGTGACAGAAACTGCCTGGGGTTCAGAGGGTTAAAATTCCACCAACATAACCTAGCAAATAACTTACAGGAGGCAGATTATCAAAACGCTCTGTCCTTTCCTTTCTTGGTAATAACATTCTTTAAAGCCACCTCTTTTTTCTCTCTCTCTCTCTCTCTTCAAAACACATGAGCCACTTCCTTGTTTCACCCACCCAAGATTCAATTCCATCTTCCTGCCCAACATTGAAATGCTAAACAGGGAAATGGATATCTGATCTTATCCACATTAACGCGGCTCCCAATCTAACATGCCATCACGGTTGTAGTGCTTTGATGTAACAGTGACAAAACAGTGCCTAATCTCATCCATCAGTGACAGATGATGATCTCCTCCGTGTCGGGAGGCATAATAAAGACCGCAAAGGGTGAAAATCGAGCATATGCAAAACTGCTACGCGTCTCCATGCACTTGTGTTAAGCACGCTCTAAAAAACGACTCACAAATACAACAACAGATTGCTCTTTTAGCCTCCACATCGGGTCTGTCTCGGAGTCTATTCATCTCGGATCTAAATTCACACACACTCTGTCTCTATCGCAGCACAACACACACTGTGACACTGACTTGAGGGTTAACAGGAGACGGCATCCATCAAAACACACCATTCGATCAGTCAATGGAGAGATCTGTGCTGTCAGATAAGCCACTTATTGTAATATATCTGAGCTTCACAACGCCGTTATGATCCCACCAATCATAACTTACTGCTCGCCAGGCCACTAGTCTTTGTGATTCACAGCCGATCGCCATGATTCAGCACATTCAGTCACCTGGGGAGACTGTAACCAGGCAACAAGGTTTGGAGAAAAGGGTCTTGTGAGTTAATGGCTTCACCGCAGACGGCATCGCATCCTACTAATTATTCCTTTCTGTGTCAACACGGCCGTAAAGTAGGCTCTTCTAGGCCATTAACTTGTAGTGGTGCTTTAACAACTCCGCAGAGGAGCGAAAACTAGTTTTCAACATGCCTGAGCCCACAAGAGCTGTGTTTTTTTTTCCTACAGGTTGTGCAAATTACTGGCAGAGTTTGAGGACGCAAAAAGTGTTAGATGAAAGTGTGTGTGTGGGGAAGAGGAGAGGATTTTCAAACCAGCAGGGTGAGCACGGCGTCTTATCAGCAGTGGATTAGGGAGGCATTAAAGAGTCCGACTTGCTTTTTTACATTTTTATGAGGTCTCAGCTAAACTAAACATTGATAACAAGGGCTGACTTTTTCATACTCATGAATAAAGTTCAGTTTGAATCAGGAAACTACATTGTGCACGAGTTCTTTGGCTTTTGTCTTTTCTTGTTGGCGAAGCATCACAGGTTTTCGCTCGGAGATTATTTTCTTTGTTTTAACAGGTAAGAATGGAGTATTTCATCTTCAGCGGTAGTTTTAGTCAGAATATTGGCTTATTGTTTAATGACTGGTACACATTAGGACCAATATTTTTTATTAGAATGACTTAAATTCAAGCAGTTGTATTAAATTTTATAGGCTACTGGCTACAAGATGCACCACGTTGGTAGCTTTTCCTTAACTTCTGGATGGACATTATGACAAAAAAAAATAAGGTCTACCTTCAAAAGCTCCCCATAACTGGGGTAAAATATCTCTGATTGGGGAAAAAAGTGGCCCAGTTACACATTCATCCATCATCATCATATGTGCATCCACACTCTTAGCATTACACCCCCCAGTTACCGTAATACTGCCACTACTGAAGGGATTTTTTGGGAAAAAAGCAGAAGATCTAAGGAGAATAGTAGACTAGTAGAACAACAGAATACATAAAACCTCTATAAAGACCAAAAATGCCACTAAAGCCATTGGACGCTTGAGATCCAAGCATCCATTGCTTCTACTAGTAGAATGTTGGAGTGTAAGTGTGGCACTTTTGCATGCATCATCATCATCATCATCATAGGTACATCCACACCTTTAGCATGACATCCTGCATTACCTACTGTCACTACAGAAGGATTTTTTTGGGGAAAGAAAGAAGATTTAAGGAGAATAGTAGACTAGTAGAACGACAGAATACATTAAAAACTGCTATAAAGGTCAGTAATGACATTAACCTCCTAGAACCTGGCATCCACATATGTGGACATTTTTTTTCCCATAAAGAGCGTGTTGTTAATAATAACAACACTAATACTAAAAATATCAATAATAATAGCAACAACTATAACAACAATATAAATTTATTGTAAATATAACAAATATAATACATATAATAAACATAATAATCAGATATTAGAAAATATCCATTTATTATATTTATTGGTTACTCCTTATCCCAAATAG
This sequence comes from Amphiprion ocellaris, assembly GCF_022539595.1. NCBI lineage: Eukaryota > Metazoa > Chordata > Actinopteri > Pomacentridae > Amphiprion > Amphiprion ocellaris. The sequence continues at coordinate 31,152,115 of NC_072775.1, forward strand.
CTGGAAGAAATCTAAAATTCAAGGCCAACCAAAGCTCACGTCTTAAGAGGTTAAAACCACTGGATGCTTGTGATTCAAACATCCAGTAGCTTTAATTTTTTGATCATTAGCAGAAGAACATAAAGTCTACCTTGAAATACTGCATATAATTGGGGTTAAAATGCTTCTGATGGGTGCAGAAGTGGCCCAGTTACACATCAATCCCTCATCATCATCATAGGTGCTTCCACACCTTCAGCATTACACCCTCCAGTTACCTCAAAACTGGCATTACAGAAGGGACTTTTTGGGAATAAATACAAGATTTAAGGAGAATAGTAGACTATTAGAATGACAGAATACATAAAAACTCTATAAATGCCAGTAATGTTATTAAATCCATTGGATGCATGAGATCCAGGAATTCAAAAAGGCTCAAAAACCTGCTCTATCTATGTACATATCAAAGACTGAGTTACACAATGTGGCCTGAATTAGCTTGCTGTCACAATGATCTGTACATTAGGAAGCAGACAGCCGGAGTGTGATATTATTCACGGCGACGACAAAAGGATTCTGTGGCAGCAGGATGGATCACTCTTTAAAGTCAGAAAAAGGAAATAAGAGGACGAGACAGAGGAGCAAAGTGTGAGATAGCACTCATTTGGGTTTGTGGCAGAGGCGACTGGAACTTGAGGAGGTAAGTAGAGCGAGTCCACATTACAATCCCGGTGCCAGTTTTACTGGAAGAGGTGAAGGTTTGACTGATGCTTATCTGCAATGCCGGCTGACAATTTGGACCTAACCTGGATTGGAGGGCTGGAAAAGGCGAGAAAGTCAGAAATGAAGGGGAGGGTAGAGGGAGACCAACACTGAGAGAGAGCAGAAAGGAAATCAAATTGGAGCAGTCTAATTTCTGGGGCAGGCATTGCAGTCCAACTCGTATGGCCCACTCCCTTGTTCTCTCCTTTATGGCGACTGGTGGGTGACGGATGGATGTCTCACTTGTAATGGTTCCCATTTTCCGAGAGCTGTATAATACTTCCGACTGAAGCGCGAGTGGCATCTGATAAATCATAATCTAAGTCAAATTAGGATCCATTATCATCAGAAGGCAGGGGGCCCTTTTCCCTGTGTTTCGGGGCTGCATTGGAAGAAAATGAGACTAGAGGCATCTTGTGACAGCAGGCAATTTTGAGAGAGGAAGATTGAGTATGTGATGTATGATTGCCATGGTAATGTGTGTCCCTGATGCCAGGGAGGCTGCTCAGACACAGACTGGAATTTGGCAAAGCCCCGATCCGAACACGAGCCCATTCTGTTGTGCCCTTTAACCATCCATATCGCCACTTTTTTTTTTTTTTTTTTTTTTAAACAAATGTAACCTCCTGGCAGTGAAATCTACAGCCACAGTTGTTGTATTATTTCTTAAAAGTGGCAGTCTAATTTGCTAATTATACATTTCATATTCAGATAATTATATTTCCAGACTCTAAATATATATTCATTAGACATTTGTTTGTTTCACTGTGAAGAAAGATGTAAAAATGTCAGATTGGTATGTTATTACCAAATCATCTCATGTATCTCACATTGGCTGAAAACTGAATAACATTTGTTTCCCCAAATCGCTCCTCTTGGGAGCCGAGCTAAAGAGCAGCACTGGTTCAGCATGCATTTATTAAACACTGGGACTCTATGCCGCAGCTTCATGAAATATTCAATGTACAGTAGCTTTCAGAGGACGTGGCTCCCAGACCGACGAAATAAATGTGATTTTGAGCAAGAAAACAGCAAATTACAGTTCTGTTTTTTAAAGCTGTTCACTCTAAATATAAGATGCAACACACAAATATGTTGGATTAACTTTCTGTTGTACCAGGAGATTGGAACAGAGTGCAATAAAAGTCACTATTATATGGATTCTCCTCTATTTAATTTGCTCTACGTGCAATCATACTGATTAAAACTAAAAATGAACATATGGATGGTAAAAGCTCAGTCAGGCAGTTCGCTAATGGTTAGGCTAACTTATCATAATAATACTAATCATCAAATTAAAAGGTATCTTTGCATCAAAAACATGTTTTAGAGGTACAATGACGCAACTAAAAATCACATTGGTCAATTTCTTTGAAGTAAAGCATTAATATCTAGGAAATATTGCTGTAATTTATAGATCCCATTGGATTTTCTATGTATTTCACATATTTTTTGTTGTGTGATACAGGTGGGCATGAGATGGAGTTGTTTGGATACTCTAACAACTTTCTTAATTGTTGATGTGTGTTCAGACAAACAAAACTAAAAAAAAGGCCTTTATACAAATAAATGTATTGAAAAAAATTGATGTGCACTCATCTACTACCGTTCAAAAGTTTGGGGTCACTTAGAAATGTCCTTATTATTGATAGAAAGGCAGTTTTTTTTCAACAAAGATAACATTAAATTAATCATACATCCAGTGTAGACATTATTAATGTGGTAAATGACTATTGTAGCTGGAAACAGCTGATTTTTAATGGAATATCTCCATAGGGATACAGAGGAACATTTCCAGCAACCATCACTCCTGTGTTCTAATGCTACATTGTGTTAGCTAATGGTGTTGAAAGACTAATTGATGATTAGAAAATCCTTGTGTAGTTATGTTAGCACATGAAATAAAATGTGTGAGATTTCATGTAAAACATGAAATTGTCTGGGCGACACTAAACTTTTGAACGGTAGTGTATGACGCCCAATGCTGCACCTTGTCAGATGACAGGTGGTATTTGCTTTAGGAAGGTATTGTATGTTGGCTATCACTGGCCTTTCAAATGAAGGAAAAGAGGCTGTATCATTTCCTAATTTACTGATTCCTGCAACTGTCTGAATGCAGCTTCAAGCCAAACTCTCAAAGAACTAGTGTTACCTGAGAACCTCTAGAAATCTGTAATAATTGGGGATGTTGTCTCTGATCTTAATCTCATTCCATAATCTGCCATGTCTGTCATTTGTTAAGAAAAAATACACCAAAAATTGCTGCCATATTTCACCAAACAGAGGTCCTGTGATGTTATCAGTCACACAGACTGGAGATCTGTTCACACAGAGTGAGCTCCAGATCTCAAAAGATGGATGACATGGACGAGTAGCATGTAGTAAGGAACACTTTGCTGTCTTTGCTGCCTTTTAATATCATATCTGCAAATAATACCAGTAAATGTGAGTAAAATACAGCCTTTGTTACTGCCTGCACATGAAACACAACCATAAGAGGGTCATTTCTAAGTAACACGAGGCCCCTGGTAATGCTACTGCAAATATGGCTTAACACAGAATACAGAATGATGATGCAAGTTTTCCCATTTTTGCAGCTTCCATGTTCTTTCATGAATTTGATTCCCAAACAAAACATTCTTCACCTCTAACATCATTACCTCTCCACACACACATACAGGCACAGATATGTGGTTAACACAGACTTCTCTGGGGATGAGCTGTGGATAAAAATAGTCTCACTGAATCAGAGCTCACTGAGTGGAACCAACAGCAGTCACGGGATTTTCAGAGCCAAAACGTGCTAAGTTGAAAGGCAAACTTGGACCTGAGCTGTTTCGGTTTCTTTTTCATTCACCGATTACCTTTGCTGTTTGAGCATGAAGGTCAAAAGACCATTCAATTAGCTTCCATAAACACCTAAAGGCGAGCATGGGCACCCAGAAGTGGCGGTATGTCTAAGCTGCCTTTTCATTCCCTGTTAGTAACAGCGCTAATCTTCAGAGGCAGCTTTGGCTTCTTTTACTGGAAGAAATGTGGTGATTCTACTGTTACAGTTTGACTCAACAACAGAGACTATTTATGCCTCTTCAGCAGCTCAGATCCTTAGAAATATTTGCATTATCGCTCTCTCTGTAAACTGCGAACCTCTCCTAGCGAAACAGATGTTTAACTTCACATCTGTCGGCTGAGATCTGTTGCAGCCGTCCGAGAGGAAATCCTGGGTAACCTCCCCTCCGTCCTCCACCAAAGAACCAGCTGCAGCTCTACAAGCACACTTAAAGACTTTCCTGCTTCTCCTCAGGACAAACGTTTCAAAGGAGGCCCACCATGAAATGCCCATAGCATCAGCAGGGTTCAGACGCTTCCTCTTTCACGCTCCCCCTCCACCTCCATCCCTTCCTGACTTTCAAATCAGCTCCCAGTTGTGCTGACCACTGGGGATGTTCACAGGTGGAGATTCTTTGGGTTTTGGTGAGTCAGGGAGAATTTATTCGAGGAGTAAACTTCAGTGGCGGAGGTTCGCTGGTGTAGCTTACAATTTGTCACCGTTTGTCCTGTGTGAGTGTGTGGAGTTGGGCAATGGAGTAGCTTTGGTCGACTGCGGCGATAATAACCTGCATTGGAAAATTCTAGAAATATTGCTGCTGCTGCTGTAGGGATCAGGTTCGTTTTTTTCCCAAAAACATGATACATTTTGAGTCAAATTCTGCTTAAAAAAAACAAAACAATGCTACTTCCACTACTGCAGAACCACAAAAACGTGGAATAAAGACCGAAAAATCACATTTGCACTATATATCTACACTACCGTTCAAAAGTTTGGGGTCACCAAGACAATTTCATGTTTTCCATAAAAACTCACACTTTTATTCATGTGCTAACATAACTGCACAAGGGTTTTCTACTCATCAATCAGCCTTTCAACACCATTAGCTAACACAATGTAGCATTAGAACACAGGAGTGATGGTTGCTGGAAATGTTCCTCTGTACCTCTATGGAGATATTCCATTAAAAATCAGCTGTTTCCAGCTAGAATAATCATTTACCACATTAACAATGTCTACACTGGATTTATCATTCATTTAATGTTAATGTCACTGAAAAATATGCTTTTCTTTCAAAAATCAGGACATTTCTAAGTGACCTCAAACTTTTGAACGGTAGTGTATGTTTATGCATTATTTACAAGAGATAAATATGAGGTATCTGAATATGTGTGCCAACCACAGAAATATCTATGCACAAATTCTCACCAAACTGGACAAAATTACATGTCACAGTAAGAAGTGAGTCTTGCACTAGACTTCACTTTATCACCCATCTCATTGCTCATTTGTGCTAATTCTGCTCACATACTTATATCTTTAGAGGATTTTATTTTATTTGCATATAGTGTGCCTTTTTTGATTTCTTTATCTATAGCTGGGAGTCATCAATCAAAATTTTGCTGTGTGAAAACGCAATGACAATAAATGCTCTTTAATTCTTGAATGGCACCTTTAAAATGGCGACCTTAACTTTGTAAGGCCAAGAGAAGGCTTAGGGCACAATAATATCATTCTAATTTCTTGTCTACACTTCAGTGTCAAAGGAGATGTGCTCAGAAAAAAATATTTTCCAACTGTCTGGTCCCCGTCCAGGCTACTGTCTGCCTCCCGCCAGACAAAGCTCCCGACTCCTGTCAAAACATCTCCTAAGCAGGCAGCAGTGGCTGCAGTCGTCCCCCCAACGGAGGTCTGACTGCACAGGCAGTCTGCTGAAGGGTTGACAGGGTGAGTACATCGAGCCTGTCCGTGTGTCTGTGTGGAATATCTCTACATATGGATGCAATACCTGCTTTGTTTTCTTCTATGTACGTTTGTGCATGCACCTGCCAGTGGATTTTTGGATTGAAATTGTTGCTCAGACTGTTATCAGCAAATCAGTTGGTCAATTTGAACTAAACTAATCTGTTAGCTGTGTGTATTTGAAACTGGCACAAAAATGCAAAACCCTTTCATATTTTGTGTTTTCAATGGTCTTTTATGATGTTTTTCACAATTTTTGGGGGCTTTGTTATTCAATAAAATCAGCTGATTTGTTTAAATACACCACATTGTGAATGAAAACAGATCAATTAGTTCATCCAGTTAGACAGGTGCATCTTGTTCTGTTTTCCTTGCGTTGGCATTAACTTTTTTCAACCTATGATTTAACTTTTATTCATAATAAAGAGGCAAAGCTGTCACATTCAAGCTAATAACATTATGTATCCCATTTTGTTTTTATTATTTCTTATTTCATTTTTTATCTTAGGTCATTTTATTTATTTCAGTTGTGTGAAGGGAGTTTGCAAAATAAGAATTTCATCACTCAGGGTAACTACTGTGTTTCTACTGTGTGTATGACAATGAAGTTCTTGAATCTTGAATAAAACTCAGGTTTTTATTTCTTCTGTTTTAATGTGTTTGTTCAATTGTCACAGCATTTTTCAAAATCTAAACTGTTGCTTGGATTCCTAATTAATATGCTCATTTGTCACCTGGCAGAAAATCAATTAACAGAAATGTGTAAAATCATGACCTGTTAATTGAGTGTTTAGGGGTGCAGTCAAAATTTGCACATTTATCAGAAATGCAGTGATCTATTATGATTTTTTTCCCACACATTTTCTTCATTTTTTTTGTTGGTGTTTTTATTTAAATAAAATCACATGATTCATCAAAATACACCACATTGGAAGCATTAGAAGTGAAAATAGAGTATTAAGTTCATCCAGTTAAATAGACATAACTTGTCTTGTTTCGCTTTCCTAACTTTGATGTTAACTTCTGATCATCCTATGATTGAAGACAAACTTTTGTCCAAAATAAAGAGTGGATGCTGCCAGTTACAAATGGCAGCTAACAAAAAAATACGACACTCTGGCTTTTAACTCTTCTGTGCATATTTCTGCATCCAACTGTCATTGCATTTTCAAAAATCTAACTGTTGCTTAGACTTTAAATTAATAAACCAATTTTTAAGTGGCAGAGAGACAAACATCTAAATATTGTAAAATCAGGAACTAACCTGGTAACTGAATGGTTGGGGTGCATTTGAAATGGACACAATTTAAGCAAAAACTCAAAATTTCTTCACATTTTCTTTGTTTATATTGCTTTAAATGATCTTTTATGATGGTCTGTTTCCATTTTTACTACTTTTTGACAGTTTTATTTAATATAATCAACTGATTTGTCAAAATACACCATATTGGGAATGAAAATAGGGTATTAAGTTCATCCAATTGGACAGGCGCAACTTGTCTTGCTTTGCTTCCCTTGCTTTCATATTAACTTTTTGTCACCCTATGATTTAACTTTTATCCAAAACGAGGAGCCAAAGCTGCCAGTTTCAAGTGGGCAGCTAATAAAAGATGTGGCACCGCAACAAGAAATAAATTCTAGCTGCGTCCTATAATATAGTGGAACCAATGAAGGCGCTCCGATACATTTCGACGTTTAAATTTCATCCAGTTATTTGCAAAAAAAAACCAATGTCCGTATCTTTCAAGGCCCACACAGATCCTCAGCTTTACCTGATGCAACAAAAAGACACACATGAAAGATGTCCAAGTGCAGCCCATCAAAGAGCATCCGTGGAAAACTCAAAGGGGGTGTCACACGGTTTTCTGGCAGAAACCCGTCACACAGCTCTCCACGGTTCAAATCCCTCTGGGGGGCTGGTTGATCTCTGGAGAACGCTGTCAAGATCCCGAGATGGGAAACTCTTTTTGAAAGCTGCGATGGGAAGGATGAGCGAGGTTGGAGGGTTGCAGATGAAGGAGGAAAGATGGCAAAAAGAAAGGAAGGATGTGGAGGTGGAGGAGGAGGGGGGAGGCACAGGCCAAGTGTGAAGGAAGGATGGTGGTGGTGGAGGTGAGTTTGTGGTGGGAGACAAAGGAAGAAAACATAAAAGGTGTGACAGAAAGAAAACAGAAAGGCTTCCAATTCTGACATGTTTTCCATCTTTCTGTCCACTTGCGGATGGATTTGCCTTCCTGCTCATGTGTAATTTCATAGCAACAAAGACAAAAAGAAGGAAAAACTCAAAATATTCAAGCAAATCCAGGGCGAGAAAATGAGAGGAGGAGGATTTCGAAGGTAAATGCTAATATTTTCGATCCAATTTAAAGTGCATTCAGATGTGACCGTTCGCATATTTGTGACCGGATCATCGAGATGCATTTCAGGTGTTGCATTATTCAGATTTTTCAAGGGATGAAAAATAGTGAGGAAGAAAGAGCGGGAGAGACAGGGTGTGTTTTGGAGTCTGAATATATAAATCTGATCATTTTTCATTTAAGTAGGAGGAGATGGCTGAGCTGAGGAGGTTATGGGATGCAGTCAGAAGGATGGATGAAAAGGATGACTGAAGGATGGGGAGGAAATATTTATAGATTAGAGTTGGGAGTGAGAAAGGAGAAGAGAAGCGATAAGACTGACTGAAAGCACAAAAGGCCGAGGCAGAGTCCAGTGAGGGTCTTCGGTAAAGGCTTCAAAGAGGCGAGAGGGCACTGAGGAGATAGAGGGATGATGTATGGGGAAGTGGGAATAGAGATGCCGTGACCGCACCAAACCCACTAAATATGAAAACATCTTTTTCTTTTCACCGCTAGACACATTTTTCAGCAGACATACTGTGTGCCGGGAGAAGCCTGAGCCCGTGAGCGGTTGAGGAATTGAAAGAGGAGAGAAGCCGGGGTGCAGTCTACGTTCTGGCATGAAGTGAATTAATCCCTGGAGGTCCTGCAGCCGGCTGCTGACACAGGCTGGTTTTATGGCGAGCCAGGGGGCCATAAATAAGGCATTATGGGTATATGGGGGGGACGTCCCCTGCTTAAGTGTGCCACTTTAGAAGGCCCTTTCGCCATTAGTTGAGTGTCCACGTTGTTTGAAATGATAGACCAATGTGTGCAGGCCGGGTGCTGACCTCACCGCGGTATTTCAAGTGGCAGGACGAGACACAAGAGCCTTGAGGGATCCGCCCGTCTCAAGATCACGATTCCCGTCTTCCCCGTCTGTTGTGCTGTTAATCATATTGTAAGAGCCGCTGTATAATGGCGCCTAATGGTGGCCATCACATCACGGAACAAAGCCCTTCAATCACTTACATGTATTTTACATTGCACTGCGGAGGCCGGGGGATGTTGAATTGATAGCGCATATTAGAACACTTTATCCTTCGTTTATTAATCTCCTACATTTTCATATCTTCTAGAGTTCCCTGAATGAGAATTGAAATGTCATGTAGTCTCCATTTTCCTCTCACCATCCCTCATCTTTACCATCAGGGCAGTTTATTGGTTGAGCTGCCTTCCTCCCTCAGTATATCAGAGATAGTTGCACAAATCAGTCCACAGGTCTCTAAAGATGAACTGTGGTGTCAAGCGCTAAGACAGTCGCAGCAGATCCTTTAAGTCCAGGAAGTTGCGAGGATCTGACTTGTTTTTCTAGCACTTTGCACGGATTCTCGATCAGACCAAGGCCAAGACAACACCATGAACTCTTTGTCATGTTCTTTGATGTATTTCTGAACTTTGTTTGCAGCGTGGCAGGGAGCATCATCCTGCTGAATGAGGTCACTGACATAAAGTGTGAGGTCTGCAACAATATTCAGGTAGGTGGTACATGTCAAAGCAACATAAACGGTACCCAATTTTCCCAGTAGACCATTGTCTGGAGTATCACACTGCCTCCACCAGGTTTCCTTCATCTAGAGGTAAAATAAAACATGATTCTTCAGACGAGACCACCTTTTTCCATTGCTCTATGGTCCAATTCTGGTGCTTTGGTGTCCACCTTTGGTGCTTTTACAGGTGAACAAGTCTTAGCAATGACACCCTGACTGGTCTGCAGTTGTGCAGCCAGATGATCTTGTGTCTGGTTCACTAGTCATCCTTCCTTGAACCACATTTGGTAGCTACTAACCACTACATACAAAAACACCCCACAACACCTGCTCTTTTGGAGATGCATTGACCATGCAGCCATTGTAAGTTTGCTCTAGCCAAAGTAACTTAGATCCGGATTTGGCCATTTTATTGCTGTTTCCAAAACCTCAATTCCAAAATCTGACTGTTCACTTGATGTCTAATATATCCCATGCCTTGTAAGGTGTTTTTTTATAATGAGGAATATAATGAGGAATGAATAATGTGAGTAGTTTTATTGTTGTGGCTAATCAGTGCAAATTGCAGTAGTTTACAGATTATACAGTTTCAAATATGGTGCATTTCCTTTTCTTCTGAAGCAATTTTATTTGTTAACTATGTTTAATACATTCATATTAGGCTTGAACTGTACTTATGTGGTTCTATGTGTTAGTTAAAAGCTTGCAGATGACTGAACAGTTAAGTTTGTGTAACATTCATATTCACATTGTTTAATATTGTTTCGAATTTCTTATTTGCATGTGCTGCACAAGAATTTGCTGCTGAGCTTAAAGTTAATGTTATTTATGGTACACATTCCATTTAAAGTAAAACATAAAGTTTCTAAAAAAGTTTACTCCCCAAAAAAACTGTCCCTGTAACTCACATTCACAGCACCTCAGGGCTGCACAGAGGCTTTCTTTCTACACTTGGGGATTTGCTGCCTTGCTCAAAGGAGGCCTGCTGGGACTTTTCTTTTAAGGTGAAAAAAAAATGGAAAAAAAAAAGAGAAAAATCGAAAGAAAGGAACTTTTCAGAGTCATTTCTAACAGTTTTCCTACTTCTCCCATCAGCTATTTGATGGACTTTCACCGACTTTCATTGGAAAATCCATTCAAATACGGTTTGTATTTGCCATTTCCATGAAGTGCATAATTCAGCAACGGTTGCTTAGCAGACACTGGATCAAAGCTGTATTTGCAAATGCAGTGTTGTTGTATCCTTTTCAGGGTCAGATGGGTGGAGTTGGCCACAAAGGACAAGGCAGTGAGTATTAATTACTGCAGAGTACCATGAATATACAAGTGAATTTAACGCACTTCTCTGTGATTAACCACGACACCGATTCATCTGCTTTGCCTTGAAGTGCTAAACTCCACCCGTTTGGTTTTCCCAGGCAAGACAAACAAAGCACTGGCAGTTATATGCAAATAAATACTACAATCCAGCTCTGGTTTGCAGGAGGAAATTCACTCATAGTGCTCTAAAGAATCAACTAGCTATTAACATTTAAATACCACTTGTCATTACCTTCTTCTGTGAGTGTGCGATCGCTGGTTTTCAAGGTCCACGGAGCATGAAAATCCAGAAAATTTGACAGGATACAAGGGTTAGTTAATTCCAACATGTGTTTAAAAAAAAACAAAAAACAAAAAAACTGACAGAAATGCCCTCTGAATATAGCCTGGAGGAACATGACAGGAATAGTCTCAGGATTAGTGTTAGTGATGGAACATTTACAGCCAAATCTACTGTTTTTAGTGCTGGGATTAGCACACAAAATCTGGATGTAATACATACGGCATTAAATGTTAATATACGCAAATACCTGCTAAAAATGCATAAGCTTCCCTTTTTTTTAAAAGGATTACTTGTCACTTAATGACACAATGTGGACCATGAATAAGAGAAAAATAATGAAACATGTAAGTGAGCGAAAGGAAAGTGTGTCTCAGCAGGTAGAAATGCCAAAAACTCTTTAGCACATTCTGGTTGAAAATATGGAAATCACAGCGGGAGAAGATTTGTCAGCTCATTTCCAGCTTTTCTTCATTTATTTTTTTGATGCTTTACTGGGGAATTCTGAGTGCATATTCAAGTTCTTCAACAAAACAAATCACTGGCATTGATGATAAGAGTGCAAGAGCAGCTAAACCCTCGTTTTCTAGACCATAAACACTTTAACAACCTGCAATCTGGAGAGCAGGAATCGTACCTACGTCTCCCAGACAAGGACAAACTGCTGCCGCGGCTGAACATTGATTACAGAGGACAGAACGTAATTCTGGAAACTCTTGATTTCCTCAAAACGGTTGAGTCAAATTGTCGATGAAACGGGCCATTGAGAGGGAGAGAAGTGGTTTGTGTGCATGTGGTTGTCATCACCGCTTCCTGAATACGGCTTCAGGAAATCGGATCCGCAGAGAGGGGAAGGTCAGGGCAGCCCTCCCCAGCCTCGGTGCACCGACTGTGGCCTCCGCTGCCACTTGTGAGGCAGATCGTTTAACCCACATTCTTCCTCATCCAACCCTTCATATGCATATATTGATGGAGCCGGAGAGAGAGAGACGCATGGGATTGTAGATGGGCTCTTCTGCTTGTTTCTTTTCAGCTGAGAAAGCGCTGAATTAAACTGAATTCATTTTGATATATGATTAACTCCCTGGTGGGTTTGAAAGACATGTTATTAAAAAAAAAAAAAACCTGCCGAAATTATACTGTTTAACAAAAGAATTGTCAGATTTTCAATGTTCTGATGGGAAAATCAACCAAATCTAAGCTACGAAACAGGATATCTAATCAAAATCACTTCTACATGTTTTTTTAACTAAAATACCATTTACAGTAACCACATTCTGTAAAAAATTTAAATTTTCCACTCCTTAGCACAATCCAGAGGCCATTAGTGACTCAGCTCTAACAAACAGTCATGAAAGAAAGAATTTAGAAACTTTTCGGCTGAACAGCAGGCAGGGGTTGCAGAGAGAGGACAGGAGATAGGCATGAAAATAAATGAAAAATGTAAATATTAGAATATCTATAGTATGTACAGCATTTTTGTTACAGTATTGGTAACACTTGTGGGCACTTGGGAAATGCTATAAATGTTTATTTCAGGTTTATTCAATTTTTGTTTTATTCTTATGAGTTTATTATAATGCATAAAAGAAAAAAAAAATTAAGTTCCCTCTATTTTTAGCCATGGTTAAGCTGTTTCCATAGAGGCGCAGGACTTTATATTGCAGTTAAAAATGAGCCCACAGTGAGATAAAATGTGGCCGGAGCCAAAAAATGTCCAGAAACTACAAGGAGTTGAGTTTTAATGAAAAAAATCCCAAACACAGGGTCTCACTTCTCAAATAACAGGACTTGCTGCTTTAAACTATTGTAATCACAATACGTTAAAGAAGACCTGTGATGTTTGTTCATTATTTTCTGACTTTCTTGACAAAATATTTACTCAAGTGGACAAAAAAAATGTAAAAGTTTAACCGATAATTCAGTAGTTGCAGCCCTGACCGATGACAAATATTCAACTGAGACCTTGGACCTCCTCAATCATTAAAATCTGTTATGCATCAGGGCGTATGTAGAAAAACCTCAAACACGTCATTGTCAAAGTGACAAAGCGGAGAAAAATCCCTTCTTGATGCAGTGATCTGCCATTAGGACATGTCCACAGACAGCCGCACGCAGACAGTGAATGATGAAGTGAAATCCTCAGTCAATGCGAATCTACATAACCCAAGTCCCAGACGTGGCGCTGATCCAAGGGAGCCGTTTCATAATCTCAACCAATCAAAGGAAGTCACTGAGGTCACGGGGATCCATGCTGTCCAATTCAAACTAAAATCAAATCTAATAAAAACTTCTTTAACTGCAGATGACGGAGGGAAGGGTGTCGTTGTGTGATTGGTGAAATTGATTGGCTGTAAGCAAAGTGAGTGCGCCGTCGTGACATAAATCAAGTGTTAAAAAGACGTTCACGGGGGACTCCAACGCATATTGATTAGTCATTATTTGTACTAACGGGAATAAGGGAGGGGAGGGGGACGGGGCTACGAGTGGATGTGATGGAAAGCCGTTATCAGATAGGGGAAGAAAAAGACGCTGGCGAGGATCGATATTTCTCACATGGCTCTGGACAGTCCACTACGCTAACACTACTTCAAATTACACAAAGACACTAAAGGAAAAAATGACCTACAGCAGCATGATTAGTCCAAGAAAGTTCCCAAACCACCTCTGAAAGAAGTTGTGCCACATCTTCACAGGTTGCATCTGTCTGCAGGTCGTGAGTAGTTTAAACATGTAGTGATTTTCATTAACAAATGATGTAGTTTTAACCCTCCGAGTATTTTTTTTCCCCTTCTGTCACATTTTTACTCACTGTGGGCTCATTTTTCACTGCAATATGAAATCCAGCACCTCCATGGAAACAGCACAACCATGACTAGAAGTAGAGGGAACTTAAAGATCTCTTTTGTGCAGTATTAACTTTTAATGCCACAAATCCTAAAAAAAAAAGAAGAAAAAAAATGGAATTTATTTAATTCCACAAAAAATGAAAAAAACAAAATGGTATGAATCTGTCTAACAGTTTTCCAAATACCTATAGTTGCTATAAATACTGGGTAAAAATGTTCACTCCACGTACATATACACATATTTTTTATTTGATTCATTGCTTGCCTGCTATATGTTCGGTGCAAACACAGCCTGCAGTTCAGTCTAGTTCAGATGAAAAGTTTCAGAATTTTCCTTTTGTGATTGATGGTTCCAGCTGTGTCACTAATGGCTGTTAAGTTGCACCAAGGAATGCAGAATTTTTAGTTTTTTATACAATCTGGTTAATGCAAATAGTTTATTTGGAGGAAGCAAAATGATTTTGATGAAATATCATGATTTTAAGCTTAGACTTGGGAGTTTCTTTTCCAATGAAACAAAAAGATACAATTAATTCAAAAAGAAAAAGTAAAATCTGATGACACTTCTTGTTTTTACAGTTTCTTGTCGTGATAAATGATCTAATTTTAGCGATTTAAATAAGGAAAAAAAACCCATCTTTCAAACCAGCTGGCAGGTTTTGAGATTTAAAGGGCTGAAGAGGTAAAACTATGCAGCATTTTACATGAAAAAGAAGTCATAAAAAGCAGAAACTGTGCTTTTCAACTTTATTAATTATCTAGCAAGACTGAAGAAAATGTGTTTGGAAAAAGGAAAACCCCCCAATGAAAAAATGCACACAAGAGGAAAATATGTTAAGAAAAAAATGACATAGTTCTTCAGCAAAGACTGGAAAAGAAAGTTTCCCTCCTTCACCGCCAACCAAGAAAGCTGTCAACACTTCATAGCTGCTTCCTTCTCCTCCACTAAACTATCACCGCCTTCCTCCCCTAGTGTCTCTGGAGACTGCTGAGAATAATAATATTAATAATAAAGAAAAAAACAATCCTCCATCTCTTTTATCCTACATCGTGGTCCTCCTCCGACCCCCGAGTCCCTGGAGCCGACAGCTTCGACATCGGTGGTCAGTCGGACCAGAGGGCCGCCTCTGGAAGATGTCTGGTTCCTGTCAGAGTTCCTCGAGCGGACAGAATATGGAATAAGATACGTGCAAAACGAGGGGAGGTGGCAGCCCGACGTCTTGAAAATATCAGGTAATGAGGCCTAATTGAGATCCCTTTAATCTAGAATGTTTCCTCCGTGTGCGCGACTTCAGGTGATTTAAGAGCCCAATTACCCATCAAAGAGCAGGCGTTTTAGTTTCCACTGTCATCAAGCGTCATTACAAGACAAATAACGTAACTGGATTCTTGTTTATATGAGAACAAAGACGAACGAATGAGGAACTGGATTCAAAAGGATATTTTCGGCATTCTGTTTATCTGTTTAAGTTCAAAACACGTGTGGGTGAAGTGTTTTAGGGCATAAAAATCAATTAGCCATTGAGTTCCCTGAATAAAAAACCAAAATACTCATGTAAAATATGAGCTGGATTGTCATTTGGACTTTAATTTCTAACTTGAATAAAGAACACACAGCAAGGTGCCCTTAGAAGAACATAAATATGACTTTTTTCCTCATCATGAGTTGGAAAATACCACATTTAGTTCCAAGGGCTATTTTAGACAGTGAGCTGTAATGTCTGCTGAATATCATATGACAATTTCAAGTATATGCTTCAAATGAAGAACATAAAATTAGAAAGAAACCTAAAACAGACCCCTATACCAACCACTAACCACCATCTGATTTAATTTCAGCTGGTTCAGTCTTAAAATCAAACTCCAGGTTGATAAAATAAACTATTTTTGGAGCTACCAGTTTGTTCAACATGGAAAATTAAGCAATTGATCCCATTTTATAAGAAAATTAAAGGTCACCTGCAGAGTTTTCTTGCAAATAAATCATGTTTATATTAAATTTAATGCACTAAACTACATTATTGTGTGCTATAAGTAATGTGTTAAGTGCATTTCCTGGTTAATTTCTTTTCAAAATGAAATACATTAGAGCTTTTGTCTTTTAGTCAGACGTTCCTCCTCCATTGATATTTTCAAGAAAACCCTCAAAACGTTCATGTTTTTGATTTCTTTTGTCTCTCAGTGGTCTCATATTAAGAAATTGATCTTACAATTTGCTATACTATTGGGTCTGTTTTAGTATTTTACACTATTTTATTCTGTTTATTCTATACAAATTGATTGTACAAATTTTATATTGTCTTGATTTTTGCACAGAATTTTTAGCTGCCTGTCTAACATGTACAAGGCTTTGGCCAACTCAGGCTGTTTTTAAATGTACTTTTTAAAATAAATTTGATTTAATTTAATTAATATTTCATTCTGTATTGTCGACATCTATGTTATTTTAAAAGATTTTAGTATTTATGTGATGTTAGTTGTAAAAAAGAAAGATGAAAAACAGCTTTAACGAGGCTACAATGTAGAGCAGAACTTCTAAACTCTCAGCCCACAATATATGTTGAATTACTGAAACTTTTGTTCATCCATATTTGTACATGTATAATGTTTGAGGAACATTACAGTGCATTCCAGAAGCCAGTTTTAATGAAAACGTCTTCACAAAATTTCACATCCAACCATGAAAAACTGCAGGAGATGAGCAGTATGACTTACAAACAAGTCCAAGATGACATTCTGGCAACTTTCCTGAAAGCAACAACAGAGTAACAGCACAGAGGCCCAGAGTTCAAACTTTGATGAAAAAAAAGCCTCTTGTGTCACTGTGCTGAACTATTAATACACTTCCACACAATGGCAGATTTGCATAAGCAAATGAGGGCCAAAAGGAATGATTCCGTTTTGTTCCGACAGTTATTGCGCTTGGCAAATCTCCGCCCAGCAGCTGTTGGCCCCATTCACAGCGCCGCTAAGTCATTTCAGCGCTGCCATAAAAGGCCGATAGATCGTCGATATCGCCATTGAAATGTGGCGGATTGAAATAAAAGATCCAAACACGCAGAAACACACTTTACCACAATCTTCACAGCGGCCTAAAAAGAGCTTGGAGAGTCATCTGTGGCAATCCTAATTAGTTTAATGAGTTTTTTTCCCCCTCTTTTTTTTCCTACCACAGTCAAATCATTGCATTTAATTAAATAAAGAAAACAACTTTGGCGCTTACATGATTGTGAGTGTGAGTGTGTGTGTGTGTGTGTGTGTGTGTGTGTGTGTGTGTGTGTGTGTGTGTGTGTGTGTGTGTGTGTGTGTGTGTGGGTGGGGGGGGGTGGGGGTGGGGGGCTGGTAATTACATTGAAGTCATTGAAACAGGGGGTCTCTTAATCCCAAATGCAGTTACACTTATTAAAGCGGAGAGGAAAGGAGGGGCTGCAAAACAACAGCGGCCCAATTCAATCCAGAGAGAGAGAGAGGGAGAAATCTGCAATTCATCCCACTGGCAACCAGTCATCTTATTCTCAACACAGTCCCAGTGAATTAAAAAGGCTGTGTGTTGTGGCGTTCATTGTACGTACACCGAAATGCAGTTGAGCACATCCCCAGTGTGTGTTCTTTATTTCCGCAGCTATACAGTTACAATTAGAGCAACCGTATCTCGTCTGTACACGAATCCCCATTTGGTGACACTCGAATTAATCACAGAACTCAAAAGGTTCGCAGGACGAGAAGCAAATTTGGGGAAAACGGTTCAAATGCAAAGAGAGTGTTCATCTTAATTCTGTTTGGATGTTTGATTGGAGTTTTTCAAGGAAAAGTCATGAGGCACAAAACTCCAGAATGAGTTACGTCAGTTAAAAAACTTTTACTGTTGAAGCAGGAATCACAATTCAATGTTTTTTGAACTAAAGCAATAAAATCAAAAAGGCTCAGTTGCCAATAGCTGATATTGAAGATTGGATCACATTTTTACATTCTTTATAACAAAAATGGCTCATTTTGACTGCATTTTATTTTGGTTTCAACAAAATTGAACACTGATGAATCACAGAATATTGGTTTATTTTGGTAAACAGAAACAAACCCATTGTAGAAAACCCCAAAAAGTTGGAAATAGACACCAAATAGGAGTTTTCTTTTTCAATTTCATTCTGAAAGCCACCGTTTCCACTCTTCCTTTTGTCTAGGTTTCCGTCAGTTACTCTCTTGACCACCCCAGACCTCATCACCTCCCCTTTCTATTTCCTCCTCCTCCTCCTCCCTCCCAGCATCCCTGCCTCCCCTGCGCTAAAAATAAAAACCAGTCGCAGTGATGGAGGCTGAAGCTCCTGCTGGCTGAGCTCTTCTGACAGCTTCAGAGGAACTCCCTCTATTTCCTGTCCTCTCTGTGGGGAAACCTGAGGCCTCGGCGCTGTGGGAAGCACGCCGGGTGGAAGACGAGCCCGGGAGGCCCGATGTCCATTTCCTGCAATCGCACACTCGCACACAACTGCAGAGTGACATTTACTCACGCATCCCTCAAGCCGGAGCGTTCAAATCAGCTGCAGAGGCTGAAATTAATCCGACATGCAGCTGCAGAGGGATAGAAAATCTGCGTTTGATGTTATTGTGGAAATGTTACTGAAATGGTCACTGTTTAAGAGATGTTTTATAACCTAAATACGTCACATGTATAAAAGACATGACTGCTGCTTGGTCAACACACAAAACTTGTGATTAAAAACAACTGTGCTGAGCTAAAAAATCAGGAATCAAAACTCTCTTGGTGGCACCACAACATTAGGTCGGTGGTTGTGGCTCATGATAAAGTACATTTTGTGGAAATTCAATTAAGAAACTACTGCATGCATGCATAACGCTTGATCTAAATATGGATGAGATGGGTGTGTCTGTTTTTGATTGAGTGGCACACTAGATCTTGATGCTGTGGGAGTCTCGGAGGGCCCTGCTAGATAAAACAGTACTTAATGGGTTTACTTTTATCTTTGCAATTCAAGTGGCACGTTTGCTGCATAAGTATTACGAAGACCAGACGGTCCAAAAAGTCTGATTTGGAAAAAGTGAACTGTTGCTACTGAGTGGAAACATCTTTTGTCTCTATAAGTGTCTGTTTTTTGGCTAGTAAATGGAATTAAAGAAGATAAAAATAGCATACAGCTACCAAAAACACTGTAAATGAAATGGTGAATTGGTAACGTACAAATACATGAATCAGAGAAGGATCTTGGACAGTTGATGTAATCGTCTTGAACTACATTTGCCATATTGCATAACCCTCTGATCCATTACGATAAAAAATTAATGAGTAGCGTCTAGACAAAATATACACTTAAGTTGTGCAGATTTTAATCGTTTACATACAGACAACTTTTGGTTTTCAGCATTTAGCAGCTCTGAAAATCATATATATCGATCAGACATAACATCAGAACCCCTAAAAGCTTAGGTTCATTGATCATTTCTATAAAATCCACTGTTTAGCTGGGAGATTGTGGATTCTTGGGAGTCATGTGGATTTACTTTGGCACATACACTTTGAGCTTCAGTGCAGAAAGCGACTGGACTTCTCTTTTAGGCTCCTGAAGACGTTTCACCTCTCATTCACTGAGGAAGCCTCTTGGATGAGAGGTGAAACATCTTCAAGAACCTTCTTAGTGAAGCTACTAGGATTACTGTCCATTCTAGGACACATATCACCCTCCTAAACCCTATTGCATACCAAGCACACACCCCTATGGCAACAACACTCCTGAACAGCACCCGTGTCCTCCTGTAGGAACACATCTGGCCTCCAAACTCCGCAGATCTCAAACCTATCCCATTCGTGGGATGCACCGGAACAAGATCCACTGCCAACATCCTGCTTCCAGACTCCACAGGACACCCCTAGAGGTCCCATGTCATTGCTGCAATGGAAACACACAATAACAGGCAAGTGGACTTAATGTTGTGGCTGATGGATGTATAAAGTCTGCTGCCGGATGGATCACCGAGCTAAGATGCCAACATTCTGACAGCAGAAGCGATCTCTCAAAGGCCTGTTCATCCTGTTGTATACTGTGTCTACATGCAGGCAGCAGCACATCCATGCAGAGCCCATGTCATGGACACGGTGCAGCATTTGATGAAAACGACGTGCTGCTGGTGGAATGACGACCGAGGCTCCACGATTTACAGTTTTCAATTGTTGTGGCCGAGCAATCATCAAAGCATTAAAGCTGCCATCCCCGAGGCTAACCACAACAATCCAGCCGTTCACATGGCGGGTG
This sequence comes from Amphiprion ocellaris, assembly GCF_022539595.1. NCBI lineage: Eukaryota > Metazoa > Chordata > Actinopteri > Pomacentridae > Amphiprion > Amphiprion ocellaris. The sequence continues at coordinate 31,172,225 of NC_072775.1, forward strand.
ATTCCAGGCAACAAGGACAGAGCTCTGTTGCTCTGCTGCTTTCGCTCAGTAGCTGTGCATCACATGAGGGAAAAAGCCTTCGGGCGGGCGTCGTATCTAAGCAATCGGAAAATGAACACGGGCCAAAACCCCTTTGTACAAGTTCGCATCCACAGCAACATTATGAGAGGAAGAAACAGGACACAGAGCGCTAATGGCTGCAACATCACACATCATCACACAAAAGAGGATTCCTTATCATCAGTGCTATGTTTAATACCCCAGGGGAGCAAAGAGCACACACACATTACAGAGATACTGCAAAGTTTGCCTGCTGCATCAAAATCTCTTTCTCTTGCGCACCAGAGATGTTTTATCCATGAGCTTCCTAACAGACAACTCATACTGCGCCTGCTGCTGCCATAAAAGCAGCGGTTTTCACTCGAAGCGCTTCGCTATCACTAATGATTAACCAGAGCCTGGACGGCGCAGCGATTCTCCCAACACTTCAAAGACAAAATCCAAAGAAGATTCAACTGCTTTAATGGGCCCCGGGCCGAAACCTCGCAGAGAATGCACACTTCAAGCCATCAATAAATGTCATAGGCTATTTAAAGATGAGGGCCCTGATGTAATTTTTATGTGCTATAAGAACATGCCATGTTGGGGAAATAAAAAAATAACAAAATGTGGATGTGCTGGGAAAAATGTACAGATGATGGAAGCGATGTTTTCTGCTAATGAGCTGCAGCAGACAGATGTGGAACACAGCTAATGAAAATCCAGTGGCTTTTTCCAAAGGGAGGACAATCGTAAATATCTTTATTTCAAAGCGGACACGGCGTTCCCGACGGTGTGATGAAAAAGTTTCCTCTGCTGCCCTGCGGTCTGTCATGTGCTGCGATTGTGTGTTTTCTCATTTCCCCTGTCTTTCCTGCAGACTGATCTAATAATGGGTAGGTTGAGAAGTGATGCGGCGCGGCGGTGAGTTAAAGGAGACTCCGGAGTCTTGTGTGATGCAAATAATGGCGCTTCAGAGGGTTGAACAACAAACGACAAAACCGAAAAGATCGTGACGTCGCGGCATCGACGCTCTCTCTTCACCTTTTCACCCCCTTTTGCTGCTGCGGGTGTTTCGTACGAAAAGAAGAAAAGCGCCACAAGAAAGACTGCGTTTGACAGCTGAAGGGGGAGAGCAGGAAGACGGAGAGCATAAATACATTAATGCTGGATGTCATACGCTGTTGTGGAGTAAGCAGCGGAATACGGGATGAGGAGGGTGAGCAGGGCAGCGGAGCCGAGGAACAGGAGCGTGAATATTTCTGAGAGGATGCTGCAACATGCTGTAACTCCCGGCAAACTCCTCCACTACATCCCTAATGACTCAACTGCTTCATATGCATCGTCAGTCAACTCCTCTTGCCCACCTCTTCCTTTACAACCAAAGTCCCTGCTTACACTCTGCTGGAATGCTGTTGTACATCTCCCTGCATGTTTGATAGCTCGAATAAGGTCACTAGGTTGCAAGGCGGGAACATTTCACTGTCAGGGGCCATTTTGAAAGAGGAAACGCAAAAAGGAAAATGTTAAATCCGTCCTGGAGCTGATGAGGGTTGGGTATATATCTATCACTATGGTGGGTTTAGTGAGTTAGAAGACTGACTGATTGACAAAAGCCACTCACGGTTTAGAAGAACAGAAGCTTTAACCGGAACCAGGTGGTGCTAATAGAAACCAGCAGGTGCTTGGAGGCCATCGTGCTGCGATTTTAACCTGAAGGAAAATCACAGCTTTCCTGGTGAAGCCACATTTCATCTGCCGAGTCTCTCCAAGCAAAGAGACTCACACACACTTACAGATAACTGACCTACTCCATACTTTATCCTACCTGTCATCGTCAAACACTCTCGATCTGTCCTCCTTTTATCTGTACCAGACCTCTCCGCTCGTGTTTATGTGCCATTATTTGGAGATGGGGGTTTTAAAGTCTTACATCAAAAAAGCTTATTATATTATATATAATCCCCCTTTTCCTCTGTCAAGCACTTCTCAGCATGGTCTGATTTAGGATGAATTAATGCTCAGAGTCAGAGTAGGTCTATTTGTCTACAATTACATAAACTTCCAACAGAGAATTATTCTCTTTTCAACTTTTTGCCGATGATTTTGCACCAAATCAAACAGTGCGGCACATTCCAGAAACACTTTAGAAATACTAAAAAACTCAAATAAAACTACAGTAAACGTGAACAGACATTACTGCACAGTGTATTTATAATAGATGCCAACACACACACACACACACACACACACACACACACACACACACACACACACACACACACACACACACACACACACACACACACACACACACACACACACACACACACACACACACACACACACACACACACACACACACACCACAGGGGGATTCCTGTCGGACAGCCAAGCGATGCAAAGTGCCATCCATGACACTAAATGTGGGTCAACAGCCTTTTAGGGTCAGACCGAGCTCTTAGCCCCCCATGCTGCTCCCAAATGGCCAAGAGTTCCCCCATTTACACCCCCAGCTTCCTCCCACTGCGACAGACCGAATCCCATTCTCAGCGGGAGATAAAGCAGAAATACGTCATGTGAGCGGCGCACCGCTAATGTACGACATACTGTCAGAGTCAGTCCAGCTGTGGCTAAGCTCTTTTGGAGTGCTATCAGGAAGTGTTCTCAAATTCTTTGATCTGATGAATATCAAATACCTTAAGTGGATTTTATGACGCTAATGGCTGCGCTGCTTTCAGGTCTTTTGTGGCGGTGAGTCGACCTGAAAAGTTGTCAGTGGGAATGTTTGGTCTGGATTTCAAGAAACTAGGTGGGGAAATAAAAAACACTCTTCTCCTTCCTCATCATCGGAACTGGAGTTATACTTTTTAAACTGTCTCAAAACATACACTACAGCCCAGACATTTGAAAGCAACTTCAAGTTTCTGTTCACAATGTCTTTGTTAAAAACCAGTATGAATTCTATGGATTCTGGGATGTTTTCATAATTAGACTTTGTTTTCATTGATATGCACCATTTTCCTCAATTTGCCTTTAAGTGTACATTGATGTTACCAGACAATTGCTGAATAAATGTTAACAAAAGAAAAGATGGGCTTAGTTTTAGAGTTGAGAAGATTTGCAGGAGTCACAACTTTAATACAAAAATAAAAAAAATTAAATTAAATAAAATTAAAAACAAATCCCAGTTTGCATTATTCATTTCAGCTCTTTGGCTTTTGACAGTTTTCAACACAAGACAGTCAGTCTGGCTCCAAATAGGAGAGAATGACATCATCACACCATCAGACATGGTCAATACTAGGTGGAGATGTTCCTCACGCTGTCCCCAACCACACACACAAACACACACAAAACTCACACACAGCAGCGCAGATTTACGACTCCAGAAACTTTAAACTCATACTAACAGCACATTCCTGCTGCCATCATTTGGAGGCTGCTGACCTGTTCTTCTCCTCTAATCTCCCACTGCTGGTGTGTGCGCTACACTTTCCACACTAATCACTCGTTGCTTTCTGTTGTTCAGCCTAATACCCTCCAGAGTCCCACTGGGCTTCCCCCTCTGTGTCTGCAGCAACATTACTCACCAATGGAGAGGATTCAGATACAGTTACAGAGACGAAAATGAGAAAAAAAAATGCATCTGAAATTCAGATATTATGGATTTGATGGCAAAAAAAAGCATAGTGACTTTGTTAAATTTTAATTTATTTAATGAAAAATGAACCATTGCAGAGTCAAGTTCTTGAGCCTGAATTCGTGTTCACATGTATTAGTCATGTTTACCATTTTTTCATGCAACTTGTGTGAATGACCTGTCATAACACACCTTTAGGCAAAAACATCATTATAGTATCTACTATATACACATGATCATTTATACATGACATGTAGTTAAAGCACGGTGTAGGCAACTTTACATTACTATAAATGACTGCCTGGCTGGATTTAATGCATTATGTGAGGCCCAGTTGAACTCTGAGGGTCACTGACTTTAATAAAAAACAGCAACTACACTATAAATACAACAACTCAGAGACAGAATTTAATGTCTACCTTCTCCCAAACGAAGATCCAGAGCAGGAAAATGTGTTACGAGGTAAAGCAGTAAAGATGGAGACAGAGAAGTTAAAAGTTAGCAAATTAAACACCAGTAAAACCACGAAAATCCCAGTAAAACTGCGGATATTTCCCTTCAACTGTGCTACAAATTCCGAACCTCACTGCACTAATTATTTTGACAACAGTGTAATCTTGGATTACTGTACATATTCATGCGGCTCAGATCAAACGCCTAATTCGGCTTCTGATTAGGCCTCAGTGGGTGGCAATATTTAGTGCGATCACAGCAGGTCGCCTGCTGTTAAAATGTTTGGAGTCTCGGGCTTCAACAGCCATTACATAAATACGACACGTAATCCTCGTCACCGTATCAATCACCGCTGCACTTAAGGGAGAGTTATGTTATTTTTCTCCAGCTGTTATTTAATTTGGGCCTGGCTTGAATTCAGGAGTGTATTAGCAGCATCCGGCTGGACTTAGAAATACCAATATTTGCTTTTTAACAGAAGGTATTTAAAGAATCAGCAGAAAACATCAGGGTCTGACTGCGTCGAGTGACCCAGATTGATGACAACGAAACTCATTTGTATTGCTTTGAAATGCTTCAGGTCTTAAGCTTTTATACAGTGTTCGCTGTACAAATATGGGAACTAATCCGTCTGAACAATGCAAAGACACCAATAACATGCTTCACAGACTGGCGCTCTCAGAAAAAGAGGGAAGAGTGTCATAAAAAATAAAAAAAAAGAAAGAAAAAGTGAATAAATTCATTTATACGCTGTGAAAATATTTGCCCAGACTTGTTTGACTGACGTTGCTTGTCTGACTAAATATCTCATGTTTACTGTTGAGAATGAATTCATCCTTGTATTTATTTGGGGGTTTATTTAACTTTTTCTTCATCACAAAAGTATGAAATCATTAGGACTTGTGAAGCAACTTTTTTCACACAAGGTTTAAATTAATATTTTCCAGTCGTCTACACCAGGAAACGGTGAGCACTGACAGTTCAAACCACTTGCATGTGCACAGTTAGGAGCAAACTGTACATAATAACTTTGATTTATTGGGCCTGAGATTTTGGGGAAAACAACACTCCAAACACCGACTTTGGTTTCAGCTGCTTGATTTAAAACCAACGAGAAGTTTGGTTGGGTTTTCAAGAAACTGTAAGTCAACAGTTACCTAAATCCTCGCTTGATAAAACATAACTGGAGAAGCCATCTCTGACTTTTTTTTAAAAAGCCGAATGATGATTCTGTGTTTCCACAACAGATATACAGCACCGTGGAAATAAAGTCTTTACCCGCCTGCTCTCGTTCCAACCCAGAAACGCCCAAACGACCCCTAAAAACCCACCGAGCCGTGCTCTCCCACATCCATAAAGCATTCCCCGGGGTGGAACACATCTCTCCTCTGTAGCTCTTGGCCTTGATCCAGGGATTAGTAGAGTAAGAGGACCGGCTTGTCTTTCCTCATATACAACATAACCGGTTCCTCCACGTCGGGGCAGATGGTGGCAGACAGACCCTAACTTTAACACAACCTATCTCACGCTCCACTCCCATACATAATCATTTGTATATGACACGCAGTTAAAGGATGGTGTAAGCAACTTTAAATTATTCTAAATGGATGTCTGGCTGGCAAAACAGCAGCTGTGAGCGGCGGTGATATAACCCACCTTGTTCGTTTTAATTCACGCTTCGCTGTTTTACGTTGGAAAGACAGAAAACTGAACATGTGGAAAAGTTGGAACCTCGTCGGCAGCCATTTTGGAGTATTGATGTATGAATAGAGTGACATATTTGGACAACGTGACTACGGAAAGTGTAATTACACAAGACATCTTATGAGAGACTATGTGTGTGTCAAAATATATGACACGGCAGCAGCCAAAAATATGGAAAATTAAAGCATTTACATAGTTTAAGTGGATTGTCACACATAAGCCCTCAGGTTTCCTACAGTATAATGTAAAACTGTCTTAATTTAAAAAACAAACAACTGGGCTTGAAATTGGAGGTACATGCTTAAGAACACACTTTTTGAGTTTGTGTGTGGATTGAACTTTGATGACGAATATACAGTTGCACTCAAAATTATTCAAGCCCTTCTTAATAAGCATCTCTAGTACTTAGTAGAGCACCTTTTGCTAGTATGACCTGCTGTAAACGTGACGCATAGCCAGATGCCAGGTTCTGACAGCATTCCTGAGGGATCTTAGTCCATTCCTCATGGCCAATAGCCTCCAGGTCTCTAATATTCTTGGGTTTACGTGCTGCAACCGCCTTTTTCAACTCCCACCAAAGATTTTCGATGGGATTTGAGTCAGGCGATTGTCATGGCCACTCTAGTATCTTCCAGGACTTTTTTGAAGCCAAGCCTTTGAGGACTTTGAGGTACACTTGGGATCATTGTCCAGTTGGAAAGTCCAACGACACCCAAGCTTCAGCTTTCTCACAGACGGCATGACATTATCTCCTAGGATTTGCTGATACTGGACTGAATCCACCTTGTCTTCCGAACGCTGCAGATTTCCAGCGCCAGAAGATGCAAAGCAGCCCCAGAGCATCACTGAGCCACCACCACACTTCCCTGAAGGCAGGGTGTTCTTTTCAGCATATTCTTCCTTCTAAAGACATACTGCTGATCCATAGGCCCAAAAAGATTCAGTGTTGTTTCAGTGCTCCACAGAACAGAATCCCAGAACTTCTGTGCTGAATTATATGGTTTGAGTGTATCGGAGCAACTTTTCTTGTGCTTTTGGGTCAGTATTGGTGTACGTCTTTGAGTTAGGGCATGGAGACCTTCAGCGTTTAGTGTTCTGCCACGTCCACGTAGTGTAGCCAGTGTTCCTTTAACTTTGAACTTGCAAAGTATGCTTCAACAGTATCTCTAGGAACATTCAGCGCCTTTGTTATTTTCTGTTTCCTTCTTGTTTGTGCAAGGGAATGATCTCCTTTCTAAACTTTTGGGACAATTCTCTTGACTTAACCATATTTCTATGTCACTATGAACAAAGGCCCAAGTCAGTCCAGGTATTTGTGTTCTATCTCAAGCACATCTAAACCCACTAATGAAGCCCTTGATTAGTGATGTCAGGTGTGCTTGAGACAACTTCTGATTTTCAAGTAAGTGCTTTTATGTGGTATTCTACTCAGGGAGTTGAATAATTTTGAGATAGCAGTAGTCATTAAAAGTGGAATTTTGTCTTGAATCTGGAGAAGCCACTTGGGATACTGGTTGTGTTGAGCTGTTTAAATTGTTCTTGTTTGAGTTGTTTATCAAAAGCAGCTGAAAGTTTGTACATTTTGCCAATAAACCTGATTTGCAATGGGGGTTGAAAAATTCAGAGTGCAACTGTATGTAGCGTTAAAATAAATACAAAGCCTGTCCTTGCTATCCCCAAATTGCAGCTCATTAAGATAACTTTATCAGAATTTCTTATCAGACATTTAACATCACCAGCTAGCAGCTGACTGCAGCCTTTTAGGTGATGAATGAATATCGGCATCGCTGCATTTCACACATATCAGCAGGGATCCATCTGCCTGCATCGTAAGTCACTGCAAAACTCATGATCGCACCACATTTTGCAGGCCTAAATTCATAAATGGAGATGTGATTAGCATCCTACAGGGAGCCACAGACAAGGCTGCAGTTCAGAGTGGGAGCTACTGAGGAACCTCTAGGTTCAATGTATGTGAATTGATTTGGGTTTGTTTCATGAATTGCATCTTTGTTAAGGATCTTGCAACACAAAACGCAAATCCTGCTTTGCTTTCTAGTGTTTTCTCCCTGCGACAGTATAAAGTTTAAACACCTGCTGGTGGGTTTGAAAGGAATTTTATCTTTGAAAAATCGTCAAACTTACACCATTTATCAGACCCAGAAACCTTAAAAACAAAAAGAATCAACGAATTTTCCACTTTCCAACAGTTCCTGAACTAATCATGTGTGATGTGCCATTCTGTGGGTAAATTAACTAGATCACTTTATTCTACATGCATCATTTAAAAGCATTTTGTCAACGTCATTTAACTAACATAATGTCAAATGGTTGGTGAACTCTTAAAGCTCCCAACCCTGCCACCTTTTTTTAAAAAAATCTGGAAAATTGGACCATTTCTCAGAGCAACAAAAATTAGATTTTGCACTTTCCAAGGCTCTGTAAACAAATCACGTGATGTTTGGTTCAATCAGCAAAATCAACGAAATTCAAGCTTGAAATCATCATATTTAAAAAAACAAAACAAAACACTTTATTCTACATGTCAAATTAAAAAATAAACCATCAGAGCAAGAAATTATAAAAAGAGAACAAACTGTCAGGCTTTCTACTTCAACAATCAATAATCCTTGAACATATAAGATGTAAGGTACAGTTCTTTCCAGAAAACTATCATGATATTTAATTAAAACAACTTTATTCTACAAGGTGTCCTTTAAAAATTCATCAAATATAAACTATTTGCTTCAACCAGATTCTGCAACAAAGAATTTTGTGCTCCTTGGCACAAGTGTGAAACTGTGACTGACTGAGCTGCAATAAATGGTCATGTGACAAAATTCAGGGACTTTTCAGCTGAACTGCAAGTTGTGTTTACACAAAGCAGAGAGGAGACAAGCATTGAAATGAATTAAAAATGTAATTTGTAAAATGCTTATGATAAAGAAGAGGGACTACTTTAACACGTGTGGCCACTTGAAAAAACGCTGCACATGTTAATTCCATTTTTTTAAATAAAAACATTTTGTAGAAACTGCTTGGGATGCAGACAATTAAAATCCTAATTATATTAATTTGTATTTTGCTCAAAAAATATTTAATTATTTTAACACGAGTACAAGTTTTTTTCTGGGTCTGAAGGCAAAATAGAATGAATTTAGCCTGATATGTGCACATGGAGTCTACAGGGCAAAACACAACGTACTGCCACATTTGCTGGAAGATGGTTGTGGTGTCACTACAGGCACTATGAAGGACAAATACTCTTTCTAAGGTTTTTCTTTGTAGCTGTAAGCTGACGTCATCCCAAATTATCTTCCGACAGGCAGACGCTGTAGGAGGAAGATATGTTAGGACTCTGCTCTGGTCAAGGTTAGATATTGTCTATTCTGACGTGACTAAGCAGACGAGTTGTCTCCATATTGGTCTGTCGTCTAAATCTAAACCCTCTCGACTACAATATATACCCAAAGATCAGAGAGAATCCTCAGAACTGATGCTGGCATTGCTTGCATGCACTGCAGCTCTGTTGGTGTCACTTCTCCTGATATCAGTAAACATTACTTGCAGCCTAAGTCATCTGAGTGTCCAGTCTGCCTTCTCATCTTCTCTCAACGTCGCTGAACTTCCACAACAGGCACAACTGTAAATTTCTTCTTTCTCTTCTTCTACTGTCTCTCAAACCTTTAGTTAGATGAAGTTTGGATGAGTATGTTGCTACCTTCAAAATCAGCACTATGTTTGCAGTCTAGAATCTCCTGAATCTCCTCATCTACCTCCTAGATGAGTTTTCTCAGGTGCCAAAGTTCGACTGTCTGTATTATGTAGATGTCTGTAACTGGAGGCTAAATACGGTGGCAGATGATCAAAATTCTGTCCCTGTTCTCATCACCAGGCTTCCGATCGGCATTCACAGTGAAAAATTTCGTGATGACCCTCAAGCGGAGATGTTCCCCAAGCTGCAGTAAGACATCCTGTTCTGCTCAGCGAGTGGTGAGAACACACATTTGTATTCAGCACAGCAGTGGAAGCCAATATTTTGCCTGTGCGTCTGCTGGCACAGCCTGAGCCAGATAGTGCAGCAGCTGAGGCGCAGGAAGATGTGACCGAGCTTGATTTCTTATTTATTTTTTTTCCAAATCTTAAACGGTTTGCTAAGAGGGGAAAAGTCACAGCTGCAAGTTCTCGCAACTCCAGGTGAGTCTGGCAGTAAAAAGAGCCGACAGCACTTTTCCACACTTTTATAGCCGAATAGTTGATTTAATGCACCGTGCTTGGCTTTTATATGGTGTTTAAATGCAGAAAATGTTGAAAATAATCAAGATTTGAAAGCAGATTCTATGAGATTTCACAACATCCTGAGCACAGTCGGCTCATTCCGACAGGAAATTAACCACTGCACAAGAAGAAACATGATATAATAATGTGTTAAATAGTCAAACAAGACAGACACCCGCTACTGTGAAAACAGATGAGATAAACAGATTGAGAAACGCTTTCAGGTCAGATGTGTAGGATTACAGAAACGGGAGTGAAATAAACAACATGGATGATGTGTGTTGGTAAGTGGATTATGGGGGATAATGAGAAAGAAAAGCTTTTTTCTTCTTTCGGTGCCATCGTTCAGTGTGAAATAGAGGCACCTACTGTTTTTGTTATAAGTCTGGAAATGCAACAAAATTATGTTTAAGCTTTTAAAGACTTTTAAATCTCTTTCTGGGTGTACTGAGGAGTATTTGTGAGAATGTACACATGGAGCTGACTGGGGCTGCCGTCAGAAGTCTCACAAGAGGCCGATCAGACAGGAATGTTGGATTAGCCGTGAGTTTAGTCAACACTGAATGAAAGGAGGGTGTGTTGAAATTAACCGTTAGGTGCAGCAGTGACCTAAGCTCTTTGGGATGTGATTCAAACTCGAGTCTTTCTTTTACTTTGGTGGACAATAGAAATCATGCACAAACTCTTTAGGTCACATTTCCACCAAGGGTTAGGTAACAAATGGCAGTTTGTGGTGAATTTGTTTTAAATATGTATCACAACAGCACAAACATAAATTAAGAAAAGAAAGGCTTTAAAGTAGCATTTATCATTTTTTGGGCCACCTGGGGTCAGTAGAAAAAATTAAAAACACTTAATGTGTTGTATTACTCATTCAGGAACACAAATAGGCTAATCTAAATATAGTTCTGATGTCTGTATTCCTTTGGTTTTTTTAGCACTTGTCTAGCCACCAAAGATAAAAAAATATATATTTTCTGAAAAATAAAATTTCTGTACAATTAAACTGCATTCCTAATTTTGCTGGTGTGTTTTCTGACAGATTATAATGTTTGTAACTCATCACAAAAATGTTTCAAATTTACACATCTTTCCCATTTATTTTATTGATTTACTATTGCTCCTTTTCAGTCAACCAATCATATAATAGACAGAGCTGGATTTGTCACTTTGGTCACTCAGAAAATGGAGAAAAAGCTTCAAACTTGTCGTATGGCGTCTTAATGAATAGACTATGGCCGTGTTTGTCTTTCAAAAGTCTGTGAGTACTGTTGCAACTACCTATGAAATAAAAAAGTAAACTTTACAAAATAAATAAATCAAGGGTTCAAAGTTTTGTCTTTTTCAAGAATGGTCTAACATTCAAAGCACCACTGTAACGCTATATGCGTGTTGTGGGTTAGACCACTTTGCCACTAAAATCTGGACCATACAATATTTCAGAATTTTTTAAAACTCAGTTTGGGTTGTTTGTGAGTTAGATCACTTTGTTCTAACCCCCTCATTTACAGATATGTTAAATATTTTGCAGAATCTTTGCTAAATAAACCAAATAAAAGAGTCAAATAGATAAAAATGTTGGCACACAGTTGTCTATTTACACAACTAGCAGAGTCAGAACAACTGCCATTAATCTTGAGTTGTGTTTTTTGTCATCAAATGATGGTAAACCTAATTCATATTTTCCTTTTAGCTCAATTTTGGTCGCCACCGACCCCTTAGCTACTCAATCTCGATCTTGAGGCCCAGTCTTGGGAGGTTCTGCATCAAGGTCTAGCATTTTTTTCACCAAATTATTTGTGTTTTCTGGAGCTGGAGGAATAAATAGGACCACCTCGCTGCATAATCTCGTCTCGGTTTCACTTCCCCATCAACAGAAATCCATGCAGAGTCTCCGACGAGGCAGCAGCTTTGTATTCACCGCGTGCCGCTGCAAAACCTGCCACTGTTCTCTATCCGTGACTCACACACACCTTTGACTTGTCACCTTCACTCTTCTAAATTTTTCCAGCAAACGCACACACGTGCACACGAACAACACCAGCAGACAAAGCCAGGCCTCCTGCATCTAAACACAGTGAGAGACGGCGGCGCAGGTGCACACAGCATACATGAAGCCAGTAGCGTGCACACAGTCACGCAACTCGCACACTATTATATCAGCCTGTGAAACGCTCCAGGGCTGCCTCGTGTGTTTGTCTGCATTGCCGTTTCTGGTGTGTTTGTGATACAACACGACCGCGTTCGCTCCCTCCGAGGCCCCTTATTCCCCCGGTGGAGATGAAACGTAATGGAGCCGATTCAATAAGAACGCTGCCTCCTCGGGAAATGCGGAGAATCAAATCACACTGAATCCCTCAGAGCCTTCCCAGCATCCACTGCTGCCTCGTAGTCGGGAGGGGGAATAAAACAATGGTGGCTAATTCACTTGGCTCTTAGGCTCACACAAGCGGGATGGAGTGTGATACAGCGAATGTAGAGGGCTAATAAAGCCATTCAATAACACGCTGACTACAATATGTTTGTATTTTTTAAGTGAATTCATCCAATTAACAGCAGTAAACACAAAAGGAACACACATGGCTGCTGGGCTGCTAACACATTCAATGGGTACTTTCTCCTGTTACTTCATAATTTACAGTTCTTAGGGTACAAATGCTACCAGATGCCAATTATACATACCGAGGCCACAATGAGGGCTAATTTTTTAAAAAAGCTGTAATCGTGAGAAAACACTGGAGGGAGATACAAACACTAAGCTTCGGACAATATTTAGCTTGGCAGGTTGAGAGCGGAGAGAGAAAGATAAGCAGTGTCCCCGTTGTGAGGTTATGCAATTTGGTGGAGAGCCAAAAAAGAAACACTTAAAAAAGAGAACGTTCCAAACCTGATACTACAACGTGCCACCTACGCGATAAACCACAGCGTAACTGAAACATCATCTGGAAAAAAACACACACTTCCAATTTACCGTGTTGTTAAAATATGCAGCTCGGAACATAAATTTGAGACATCTGAGAAACGCGTCTAATCCTGAAAGCAAATGTTACGGAGGAGACTGGAATGTTGTTTCAGGCTGGCTGCAGCAGACTGGTTGAGCCGACGGGCCTCGTGGTCATGCTCCTCACGGCAGAGGAAATGGCAGACGGTTCCCAAAGGCTTATGAAGATCCTTCCAGCTTCTTTAGTTGTTTTTGTTTTTAAACCACCGCAGTTAAATTGAAATTTCTGACAGCGCTATGTTTGAAGGAAAAAGAGGCAATTAAAAATGAACTCCACTGGATATTTATGCAGCTGCACATTGGCTTCTTCTTCTTTTCTTTTTTCTTTTTTGGGTTTCCCCTTTGACTGCCAAACACGGCGGTGCTAAGAAAGGCAATTGTACGTTTTACAGCCCCAGGAGGAACTGAGAGGCTGCAGGGCCAGTGTCATTCTGGTATTCTCATTTGAATGTTGACGAAAAGTTTTGGTCCTGTTGTTCAGAGTTTTGCGTAAGACAGCACAAAATACATATCAGAGATTAGGATGACTATAGTATAATCATTATATAATATACTATATAATGATGAGAATCATCATCACCAGCATGGTCAGTGGCAACAAGAAAGGAAGAATTTCTCCTTGTTTTTACCTTCTAACATCATATTTAATTCTAAAATTGTAATATTTATCTACTTTTTGATCTATTATTCACTGTGTTTTTCTACAATCTGCAAACTGACAGTCAAAACAACCAAATGAAGATCAGCTGTGATACAGAGAATCATGTTTTGGACATTCTTGTGTCTCTTATAAACTTACTGTAGTACCCTAGTCCATTTACATGATAACAGAGAAGTTCCTTTGTCATCTTCTTTCTTTCTTTGAATCCTTCAGCTTGCTTCTGAGTCAAAATCTTGTGACAGTCACAACATGGCAGCACCAACAAACAGACTATAAAAACACTAATATACAACCGTGACATTTAGAAAACCACATCATGCTTGATTTGGGGCATGGAATGGGCATAACACAACAGAGATCAATCTGCTTCTCTTCAGCAAACCAAAACAATTTCCTGATTTGAACCTGTATCGAACACGCAGAGACATCCTGAGCACAGCGAGGCACTGAAGCTGACTCGGGCGAAATCTAAACCTGTTTACATTTGAACTTATCACGGCATGCCGGCCATTTTAAAAGAAAAACGTTAGGGTTGGAGAAAAATAACATTTTCCTTCACTTTCAGTTTCTATGGACATGTTATTGCTTTGATCAAATCTCCACAGTCCTTAAGCTCTGATATCAGCTCATGCTGCCATTCGAATCCCATAATAACAAACACTCCCACCATCGGCTGGGATGCCCTCCCCTCCCACACCTGCCACGGCTGGGCTTAATTCACTTCCTGTTCAGTAGGGGGCAGACAGGAAACAGGAAACACGCTTCCTGATTCTCTCAGGAGGTATATTTTTCTTCTGTTTGGGGATCTGGGAACGAAACACAATATCTTTAAGAATGTTTCTGTTCGTGGCACTTACACTGCTGCAATCACAGCCTCCTTAAAAGAGCAAGTGTTCCATTTCTGGGGCAGCATAGTTAGAAAAGGGGGCTTGATGTACAGTATGAAAACTAACACTGAAGATAACAGACAAAGACTTTATTCAAGCAGAAAAAGATCGAAACATATTTTGTGCTCTCAGAGCCCACAAGTCTGCCAAAGGGTAACTGAAGTCAGACTAGTTGTTAACGTTAATAGAAAATACCAATCGTTATCTCAGCTCAGTCTTTGTGTTGTAAGAAAATGATTTACAATAAAGATTAATGTTTCAAAAGAACAGTGGAGCAGTTAGTGAAAGCTTGGAGTGTAATGAAATGCAGTGACCCATTGAAGCTTATCAGACATGGTTGCATATTTTAGGGTTTCAATTATACCAGCAATACCGATCTGCTTCCATCTTACTAGATAATGCACAATCAGATACATTAAAGTCATTAAAATCATCCCGGTGTATATGGTTGACAGCTGAATAGCCTTGCAATCCATTAAGAAATAATTTTCATTTCATCATCCAAGCTGTTTCTTGCTACACAGGTGGTCATGAACCTTGTTGTAAAGCTGTCTCTGAGTGTGGAGATGGTATAGTAGCTCAAAAAGACAGCAAAAACATATTTTCTGTATAGCATGTCAGAAAATGTATTGCACATAAGCTTTAGAACCTGTTTAAACCATTAGATACAGCCTGTTACTGTTTAAGACTGTAGAGATCTGTGGCAGTTGTGTGTGGACAAGGAGAGAGCATAGTATAGCTAGCAACAGGCATCATGACAAAGACTCCTGTGACATTTAATGTCTTCTGGCCAGAGGTCATGTGTTTAAAACAAGCCATGATCAACTAGGACAGGTTTTCTATATCCCATATGTAGCAGAGGACCTTAGCAGCCCAAATTATGTGTTCATTGACTAAAACGGCAACATTAGCACAAACTGATAACCAAGACAATTATTCCAAATTTTCTCTCTCTTTACAAGATCTATGTGACAGCAGACATAGGCAAAAGGATCTGGCTTCAGTTCATACCAATACCAATCAGTAAAAAATGCCTTGATCGACCTCTTCCTACTATAAATTCTAAGTTATTGACTAATGTATGTCGTATCTTTCAAACTGATAAATTCTTTTACCGGTCCATGCCAACAAACACAGGCTCGAACAGCCTGATGTATGAGAGTTGCTTTCTATGTCCAATATATCCAAATTCCAATTTGTAATCAAACCAAAAGAAATATCAACAAATGCTCATATTTGAGAAGATGAACCAATGAACATGCTACATTTTTGGATTATGAATCACTTAAGCAATAGAAAGAAAACCCTGATATGAAATAATTTCAGTGCTAATTCATCTACTTGTTACTGCCGTCACACATCCACATTTCAACATGTTCACTTAAAAAGGTATAGAGTTAAAAAAAAAAATCTCAGTAGACGAGACAGAGGGAGGGAAACATAATTGTTTATGTGGGAAACAAGTGAAACGGCTACCAATGTTAAAAAGATGGTAATTACATTCAAAATCATGAGTGAGTTCTATCACCTAATTAAATATGACTCCATACATATAATGCTAGCATATAATCTTCTGCTGTGCATCTGTGTGCTTCAACACAGCACCAGATCAGGGACTGGAAAAAAAAAAAAGAAAAGACAACGTGCAGTGACAACAGCAGCACAATGAATTATGAATCAATACGAGCTACAGCTCTCTTCAAGTAGACACAGGCTGCTGAGGCCATCTGGGGATGCGTGAAAACCTCCACTAAGACAAACCCATTCATTCAGCTGTGAATGTGCTCGCCTGAGCCGACTCTGCCCGTCTCTGCTACACTGCAGGCTTTCCTCGATTGGCTTCAACTTAAGTTTCCCAAATCCATCTTAGGGGCTACGAATCTCTCCGTTCATTGATCGGAGGAGGATTGGGGAGCGGCTCAGCACAGACCTGCAGTGCTGAGAATTGCTGCAGCCGACAAGAGGCAGGGTTTTTGAACATTCTGACTTTCACTGCAGTGGACTTTTGGTTAAACGGTGAGTCTAATAGAGCCACTTGGCTGCTGTATATGAATACAAAACAGACACGGAGAGGAAAAAGGATCTCCATGCCAGGAAAAGATGATTTTTTCAAAGTGATTGAAAGCTGTCAATCGAGGACACGCAAGTTCTGAGCTGCTGCGGGTGAATTATTTTTAGAAAGACGACGGAAATGCGGTGAAAAGGTGGCAATAAAAGGGAATCAACAAGAGAACAAAAGACGGAGAAGGAGAGGTAGAAAGGTCAAGGGAGGCAGAAAGAGAGACAGATATTCAAAGGTTCCCATTCACTCGCTGCCTCCCCTGAGTAATCCCACATCCCCCTGAGAACAGCACACGGTGTCTAGCAGTCGGCGAGCTGACATTTACCGCCTGCCTTCTGTTGCTGTGATTATTTTCTCTTCCAGGTGTGATAGCCGGCATGCCGTCTCTCTGCAATAATGCTGCCCCAGAGTTAGTGCGGCCCGGGCAGACCTTTTGCCGACACACCGTGAGCGAGTCGTGCTTTTTGAATCGGAGGTAAAAAGGTTGCAGCCCCGTGATTGGCAGCTCGTCACTCAGCCTGGAGGAAAACGGCCTCCGAGGGGGATCGTGCATCGAGTGGTATTACAAAATAATGAATTTTGTTATTCGAGGGAGATGAGAAGACAAGAAACGAGGTAAATTCTAGATGACCCCTCAACAGAATGCTCTAAATGCTTAAATCCAATCCTACCTGTCTGCAGACGGAGGCCGGTCATTGCGGGCCTTGCTGACTTGGGTGTAGAGGGTATCAGAGTGCTGGTGTTGGTGGTGCGGATGGATGTGGGGGAGGTCGTCTCGAGGGCTGTGTGGCCGACTGTGGCCGCTGTCCACCGAGCTGTTGAGAGCGTTGATGCCGGCGTATGGGTGATCCTCCTCGGAGGATCTCTCAGGCGTTCGGCTTATGTCTAGGATCTCAGCGTAGTCCCGTTCCCGGGCCTGACGCTCCCTCAGCTCCCTGGTCTTTGCTTGGATCCTGACGGTGAAGAGGAAGAAGATGTTAATACTGAAAATCTACACCTTCTGGCTGAAATTTTTACGTCATGTCGAAATGAACACAGTTTAAACAGTTGTGAACAAAAGTTTGCATTCACACGTAAATAACATGTACACTACCGTTCAAAAGTTTGGGTCACTTAGAAATGTCCTTATTTTTTAAAGAAATGCAGTTTTTTCAATGAAGATAACATTAAATTAATCAGAAATACTGTGTAGTCATTGTTAATGTGGTAAATGATTATTCTAGCTGGAAACAGCTGATTTTTAATGGAATATCTCCATAGAGGTACAGAGGAACATTTCCAGCAACCATCACTCCTGTGTTCTAATGCTACATTGTATTAGTTAATGGTGTATTAGTTAATGGTGTTGAAAGGCAGTTATGTTAGCACATGAAAAAAAGTGTGACTTCTCATGGAAAACATGAAATTGTCTGGGTGACCCCAAACTTTTGAACAATAGTGTATATCATGGAGGTCTTGAGTTTCCAGTGACTCCTATAAGTCTGATTTGTCTATGATGGAATCACTAAAACAAATGCATCTTTGTCACAAAAAACAACCATATATTTTAGATCTTCATAGAGCTATTATAGGTTTTCTTGAAAGATGACAAAATCTGTTGGTTCAAAAATATACATACTGCAATGCTAATATTTGGTTACTAATATTTGGCCATTTTCACCTCAACTAGATGCTTTCGGTGGCCATCCACAAGCTTCTGGTTGTATCTTTGTCCTTCCTCTGGACAGAATTGGAATAGTTAAAATAAATTCACTGGCTTTCTGACACAGACTAGTTAGGGTTTTATTGGCTACTGCATCGATATGCTGCTATTGGATTTAGGTGGTAAGAACTGTAAAACATCGTGCTCATGTGCTACCGTAGCATACTGCATTACACCGTTGACGAAGGACACAATCTTAAGAGCTGCAGGAAAAAACAAAGACCTACATTTGTGCAGTTACAAGAGATCTGAAAAATAAAGACAATACTGAATGTGCTGTTGAGAGATTTAAATGCATTGTTAAGTTTGTAAAATATGCTAAAGTAGTGCAGAAATTTCCTTCAAAATTCGCAAAGACCAAGATAGCGTACAAATGGCTCAACCAAGGGTCCAAAACTCAAAGACATCCAAACATAACAGAAACTCGGGAAAAGCAAAAAAAAAAAAAAAAAAAAAAAAAAAAAAAATCTTCAAATTCGAGATGCTGGTACCAGTATTTTTTCTGGAGAAATAAAATAACCCATTTAGCTCTAAGGCTATTTTTTGTGTAATTTTCCTATCTTTATTTTCCAGCTCTTATCTTGGCATGTACAAGGGTTATCTATAAACGCTATATCTTTTTTTTTTTTTTGCCCAGAATAATCTAATCTATCCAGAAATCTTATCAGTGCTGGATTTTGTAAGCTGTATTCAAGCATTGTTATGTTGCCTATTACATTCCTATGCTACTGCTGGATTAATATATCAAGAGCTGTCAAACCGTCATGATTATATGTTACCCTAATATACTGTAAATGTTGCTTTTTCTTTTGAAAAAAGTAAAATAAGCTAACCAGAAAATATCATATTTCCTGTCACATGACACTCCTCTCTCTAATGACTTACTATCAGAAGACTGACAGAAGAATAAAGTTGAGCAACCACATTGTAAACAGTTGTTTTATAAACGCTTTCAGTGCATAAATGGCCTCTTTTCTTAAATTCAGCCTGAGCTAATGAAGCCAGAAGAGGCAAAGGGCACTCAAGCCGATGATTTAGGTAATATAAAAAAACGACTCAACGGATTCAGTTTGCTACTTAGTTAAAATGACCACTCAAGTCTGGTGTCTTTGTTCTGCTGTAATTCTGACAGAAAAACAGACATTATTATCAGAATAATACATATAGATAAATGAATGCGTTCTCTATTGTGCTTCAAGTAAATTATGCATACTATACTCCAATAACTCGTTCACAATATAAAATTATGTGACCCGACTTTCCAAGATTTGCAAATGACTAGAGCTGACACAGAGAAAAGTAAATCAATCTGCAACTATTTTAATATTGATTAGTCATTTAATTTTTAATCAGCAGGGCGAAAAATTTCCTGCTTCCAGCCAGTCAAAGGTGAATAATTGCCAATTTCAGCTTCTTAGTCTTCTGAGGAATTTGGACTGTTGGTCTGACAGAACAACATGTCACTTTTCAGTAATTTCAGACTGCATACTTAACTGGAAAAATAACTGAGAATAATTAGTGATGAAAATCATTCAACCATTCAAAGACAACGCATGCTCAATTGTTGTCATTTAAGTTTGACAGCTTAAAAAGTGGAAATCAGAAAGTATTCACGTTGGTCCTGGCCATTTAAACAACCTACAATTAATGCCAAATCATGCTTTTCATATCCACATGTGTGCAATGATACACAAAGGTATGCATGAGCTTGCACCCAAGCCTGCGAGGTGCAAAATCTGTGAACATGAGGTCGGTCTATAGTGCAAATGTGTCGACTGCAAACATGTCAGGAAAACAAATGGTGCTTGAAACAAATGCTTGTCCTGAGAAAAGACTGTGTGAGTAGATTCTCTGTCATCCACACCTTTATAATTCATCACACGAAGAGCCGGAAATGAAGTAGCTGCTGGTGGATTTTGCAGGCTTTGATTTGTATATGTTTCCATCGACAGCAGGAAGTCCTAAATTCTCCAGATATCCTGTGCTGAGTTCACACACTGCGCTTGGCAAAGCTCAGGAATAAATAAATGCAGCCCAATCTGTAACCAGCTGCTGTATCCTGAAAAAACTGCAAAGTCCCTGTCAGAGTTTCAGAAACATCCATGAGAACCTTTGGTAGTTTCAATAGAAACTGTCCCATGAATTGCACTTTACTTGGAGAAAGAAACACTGAAATATTTAGGACAACAAACGTATGGATGGCAGTGACATTCTGTATGAATAATAGTTGAAACAGCTCCACGGGAAACTGAGCCTGGCGCTTTACTTGTTTCCACTTTGTTAGGTAAAACCTTAATGTTGATAAAGCGATGTAGCGTGTACACCGTGGGGCTCGGAGATGTTGTAAATCTCACGCTGTCATGCTAAAAAAACAGCAGACAAACCCTTGTAACATCTGCAGATTGTTTATTGTGGCTTTTTAACTTTCCATTATAGAACAGAGAGAAGACGTGGAGTCTATTATTTATGCTTTTTTTTCTCTCCCCCCACTGAATAATACCATAAACAATGTATAATAGTCTCTCGCCCCCATAACACCTTGTACAAGGGAGCACTTTGTACTCACAGAGAGCCTCTAATGTATAGCTAACATGCTTTTCTCTTTCTGTTTCCAACACACAAACACCTCTGACATCTTTCCTGTCTCGCACACACACACACAACTCAAACACACAAAAATCACACACTCGCTCTTTCTCTTCAGGCCATTATCTTGTGAGTAACTGGCAACACCATTTTCTATAGCAGGGGGGACTACCTATCGTGCAGCCCCGTAATTACAGCCTTGCCAATTATCAGAGCTTTACAACTACCAATTATCATACTGCTCTCTTTTCTGCAGGGCCCCTTTTTAATGGCAGTGGGAAAGCGAATGGGACAGCCGTGCTGGTGACGAGGTAGGGGGTGCAACTTCACTGAAGACTCAGCGGGCAAAAATCTGAAACGCTTCCTCCAGAAAATTTGCATGCTGTGCATAATGAAACAGTAAGTCTAATATGGAGGACTCCCCATTGGAGAGTGCAAAATGTGGTTTAAAGGAAAACTGAGACAAAATGGTTGGAAATACTACTTAAAAAACGCAGCTGTTAATGAACTTGATAGCTTTAAGAGCTCCCCACTGAATCTGAAAAGGGGGATGACCATCTTTTTAAGCAAAAAGTACAGTTATTCAAACAACTTCAAATGAAAGCCGGTGGATTTGCACGCAGTGTCTTCACTACTTGTGGACTCAGCAATTATCTAATAGCACAGAAGGAAGTGGGGCCCTTGAGGGATCTATCTTTAAACCCAGAGGAAAACAGTGTTTTCCATCAGAGAGAGCAGCAGCAGCACTGGGAACAGCTACTGATTGTATACACAAGCGCAGTGGCTGATAAGATAAGGCCAGACATACCAATCCAGCGCCTGGCCTTCTCTGTGCAGCCCCTTTCCATAAGGAGGCAAAGGACGGGTCAACAGGGCCAGTTTCACAGTGAGGAAGGATGCAGCTGAGAACCAGTTGGGTTGTGGGAGAAAGTACATAATCTTAAGAGCTGCAGGATTAAACAAAGACCTACATTTGTGCAAATAAACTAAATCTCGAATGTGCTTGCTTGTGTTTTTCAGTTAACTACACTGCTTAACATACTAAATGTGAGAAAATAACGTAAAAATCCTCATTAAAAATTGCAGGGAACAAGGAAGCATCTACAAATGGCTCAACCAAGAGTCAAAAACTTGAAAACAATCAATTTAACACAACACAAACTGGAGAAAAGCAAAATATCTTCCATTTCTAAGTGCTGGTACCAGGTTCTAGCTAGGCTATTTTCAGAGTAATACTGATACCTATATTTTTACACTCTTACATTGCTCATTACAAGAGCTATCCATACATCCGGATCTTGTTGGGTGCTTTCTTTCCCCCAGAGTAGGATACCAAGGATTCCCAGATTTCTTTTCTTTAAGCCTTTGCATTTCATATATCTCATGCCTCCATTGACAGCAGGAAGTCCTAAATTCTCCAGATAACCTGTGCTACGTTTACACACTGCACTTCGCAAACCTCAAGAATAAATACATCGACACAGGGTTGCAGCCCAATCTGAAACTAGCTGCTATTGAAAAAAAACTGCAAAGTCACTGTCAGAGTTTCAAAAAAATCCACGAGAACCTATTCTAGTATCAGTAGAAACAGTCCCATGAATTACAGTTCAGCTGTAAAAACAAACACTGAAATATTTAGTATAACAAATGTATGGATGACAGTGATATTCAGTGATATTTACACTCTTATATTGGTGCTTATAAGGGTTATCCAGACAATTGTATCTTGTGGGGTGTTCTATCCCAAAGCAGTCTAAGATATCAAGGACTTTCAGATTTCTGTTCTTTTAGCCTTTGCATTTCATATATCGCATCATAAATATCTCTGCTGGAAGCAGAGATATCTTTTAAACTTTGTGTCAAGGAGATGGTTTGGAATCTGGAAATATACAAACTTTGAAAGTAGGAAACTTTATGGCTATGTCTTTGAATTCATAATAATGTGTGTTAAACAGAAGTAACTGATATTATTTTATTTTCTGTAGTGTTCACATACACTTTCAGGCAAGTGTTCTAAGTATCGCTTGGATTTACATCAATCGTTCTTATAACTACTTTCCCAGCATCCTTCATTTCCTGCTTTGTCAGACAATGGGATTTGTTTAAAGCAACATCACCTTCTATTTATCACCAACATGGCTAGCTATCTATATTTGTCATCACCTACCTACATACAGACAGTGAACAGCTGTGGAGAACAGTTGTTACACAGACGATTGTATTTTGCGAGAAAAAATATGAAAGTACATGCAGCAGTACATTCATCCAATTTCAGTGGCTTCTATGGATGTTATTGATTGACTTTTTTTAACCACAGAACTGGGTCACTATTGGAACCCATTGTAGCAAGAGTGAATTCAGGATAACTGCTGCTGTCATCCTACACAAAAGACCAAGCTTTTCAAAACATCCAAAGCCTCCGAGCCGCCTTTAGCCCACAGGGAGCGAATGTTCGGCTCCCAGAGTGTTGCTTTAAGACAAAGTCTCCATCTCTGTATGTCAACACGACAAGCTCTTAAAAAGCAATGCTGCTAAAAATAATTCACAAACACAATTATGTTGATTGAAATGGAACAGGAAGGAAAACCACACTTGGCCTAATCACTACCTTGTCAGTCCCTTACATAAGCAAAACTCTGTTTTCTTTCTAACCTTGATGACAGACGAAAATACTCGTAGCATGAAAGCTGAATGATTAAAAAAAGCAACAAGAGGTAGTAAAAAAGAGCCAGAGGTTAGAAAAAAAAGAAAAAAAAAGCTGAGCAGAAAGAGAGGAAGAGGCAGCAGATAAAAGGGTATAGAAATGGCAGGATGGGACATTGCGGTAGAAGAAATGTATTTGACGAGTGACCTTTCTACCACATCAAGCCAGAACAATGGTCCATTATGTGCCATTGTGCTCGAAGTGTAATAAACCGTCCTCTTAGCGGTAATGCTGACACAACTGACAGACTGCCGTGAAAGGCAGGAAGTACACGAAGGGAGAAGGTCCAGCGGGATAAGATGGCTGCTAAAAGTCCTTTTGGATTGATAACATGCGTATTTGGAAATGTATTATGATTTGACGACAAGTAGCCTCAGCCAGTTTTAAAGGACTTTCTATGGTCTTTATGGGGAGTATTGCAGATTTTAACAACACAATCAGGCCTTAACAAACAGCAACCATGAAATTAAGAATTAAAAAGACATTTTTCAGAAGTCTTATACATCTATGCGACATCAGTGATGCAGGAAACAAAACCGCATTGTGCACTTGCTGTTAAACTTGAATAGTACTACTGAGCAAGTGTGTAGGTCAGGGGAAGTTCACTGAGATGAATGGCTTCATATTCAGCATGTGCCTGCTGTATAGATTGAACTTGTGACCTCTGGACTTATGACTGCTTCTTAAAACAGTTACTGAAGTCAAAGCTTGGTTTGATTGAATCCACAGATGTCTAAAGCAAAAATTGTTGGGTGTATTGGGTCAATTTTTGGGCAGAATATCGTGTAGCATCCAATATCTGAATCACTTTTATTACCAAATAGGTTTCTCACATGCTAGGAACTTGACAGGATCACAGTAAACACTGACGAATAGAACGTTTCTGAAGAGAGATAACAAGATGAAAACAAAAGCAAGTGTTCCAAGTCGACTGACAGTAAGTGTTGGAAGAGCGTCGTATAAAAAACTATATTATTATGTTTGGACTTTTGAATCTCGAGAAGAAAATCATTCGTATCAATGGTTGGTCCCCATGTGGTCTTTAATTCTAATGTTAATGTTTCTAACCAATGTCTGATCTCATTCAGGCCAAGTGTGTTATAAAATACAGCTATATCCATATTGGCTCTTCAAATATGACGATATCAGTCACACTAAACAGCAGCGTACTTTCTGAGCTGTCTGTCTGGATTGGTCTGGAGTCTTCTGAGACCCAAGACTTAAACCTGTGAGGAAATCCATCTATCTAGTCAATCACAGCTGGATTAACCGTAACCTCCAGCGGTGGTCAATCAATAAACTCTGCAGCGAGGTGTCAAAGCTCCCGGCTGAGCCTTTCGGAGGGCAGCTCGGTGAAATAGTTAACCGGATCGTTGTTTAACACCAAAGCAGCCACATGCTCCACGGGTTTGCCCCGTCAATATCAGTATATCTCGGCTAATGGGTAAACACCAACTAGAGGCGTGCTTGTGCTTTTGGGGTGCTCGGGAGAAGAGGGGAATGCTTGGTTGGAGTTAGTCAAACACCCTACGCTGAACAAAATAATTAATGCATTGACTTGAAAGCTACCGTCAGACGATCCCAGGATAGTTCCTGTTCTGTGGATGCAGAAATTGCCTCCCTCCATTCGGCTGTTTTGTTGTTCCTCATCTACAAGCTTTCCTGATTTCTCTTTGTTCTTTACTGCCCTGAGAAATCCACACGGAAAACCACTAGCAAAAGAAAGAACTAATAGATGCACAAAATAAATAACCCACCTACTACTAAGCCTCTAGGACAAATTTGAAGAAACACTTCTTTACCACTTGTAATAAGAAATACACCTCTATGTGTTCCAAATAGATTTAGATTGAGCTTATATAAGGACCTCAACAAACTTTCATTTTCTGATGCAGATTTTTACATAAATCAACATCACACCCGCCGTTGCCTTTAACAGTATATAAAACAAAGTTGTGGAAACTTCTGAAATACCTTAAGACCTAAAATGTTCACAGGAAGGAATAAAGGAAAAAGTTTCCAATTTAATTTGCTTGGAATTCATGAAAAATACAACTGAATCCATTAGGGCTTTGTGTCCTGACAACACTTTAAACCTGCATAATGGGTTGACTGAATGGATAAAAGGGTGCGTTTTACTGGTGCCTGTATGTGTGAAATAACACAAATGGTCTGAGGTTTGAAGGGTCCAAACTGCGTGAAACTCCATCTTGGTCATAAATGCACGTTACTGCGACATTTGAGGACAAGAAAAAACAGAGAAGCCACGGTTTGGATTAACACACAAAAGGACCATTCTGAACTTTTAACGATATCCAGCCCAACAACCAAATCTGACGTGGCATTTGCGCTAACCTTATGCCAATTAAAAATAAAGACTCAGCCATTATCGTATTATTGGACTATCTGCTCTGCAGGCGTAAAGAAAGAATACAAACCAAATTTTTATAACGAGCAACTGTGGGGAGTAATGACTCCTGCCCTACACCAAGAGCATGGGAATTAATTAGCTGGCAGGGCGGTAATGGCCTTGGCATTTATAAGCTGCCGCCCCCAAAAAACTGGCACAGTGCCCGTCTGACATTTAGTTTGGTGGAGAGAGAGAAAGTGAAGCAGTAGGAAAAGGGACTTGTAGTCTTGGGGCCATCACCCATTAACCGTGAAAAACTCAACCATAGAGCTACTGTATAAAACAGTTTAATTACAACACAGAAAATATCCATTTTGCTTGGTCTATAAAATCATGGAAATGGGATTCTTTCATTCTGATTTTTATCTAAAAAGCCATAAGTCAAAGAAGTATAAATATATGAATACCAATGTCCACACACTCTGGTGTTCTTCAGGTCTGGTATGGTTTTAATGGTTTGGATTTCAGACATTGTGCTTCTAACTTTGTTTCAACAATTTGACCAGAACTCTCTTCTGGTGTGATGATCCAGCGCAGAAAGTTTCATCCATAAAAAGTTAATTTGTTTCCAGATTCCCAGCTGTGGAAGAACTTGACGGACCAGCACTGAGCACTGATCTCCACTATGTTCATTGTTAAAGAATCTCATTTAACCCCTGGAACCCAAAACCTGCCAGTAGGTTGGATAAGCATGCTTTGTTTGGAAAAAAAAAAAAAAAAGCCAACATTCCGCCACGTGTTAAAACCAGAAACTTTAAAACAGAAAGAATCATCAGATTTTCAACTTGCCCTTGGTCATTAAAACAATTAGGTGACTGGGGTGTTTCATCAAAATCACTTTGCTCTACATGCCTCATTTAAAAATGAGCCAAAAATAAACTGTTTGCGTCAGATCCTTTACGAAACAAAAAGTGATGCATTACTCAGCACAGCTGAGAAACATCAATTCATTCAGCTGAGACCAACAGTCACGCAACAAAAATAATAAAGGGACTTTTCACCTTAAGTGCAAACTGCAGTCACACAGAGCAAAGTAAGACTACAAATTAGAAAGAGAAAATTTGCTTTCCAGCATTGGTAAAACCTCTGGACATCACATAAATGCACATGTTGATTCTAGGTTTTTTAAATTTTTGTAAAATTATTGATCAGTGGAATTCAACTTTTATTGTTTTTATGATGTAAACGTTGCTATGCTGCTCTTTTTAGTTCTCTCTACTTCTAGCCCTGCTTATGCTGTTTTCTTAGAGGTGCAGGACTTGATTTTGAAATGAAAAATCATCCCACAGTGAAGGAAAATGCAACAGGCAGCCAAAAACACCCAGAAACTGCTTGGTGTTTGTAGGGTAAAACACCTCTTTGTCTTGTTTTGATGACATAAAAATATGGTAAATGTTCAGATTTCTTTATACTTTTGGCTACGGAGTGAATATCAACTTATGTTTGGGAAAGAACAGTAGAAATAAGAATAAGCGAACACACACTAACTGGTCATCAAAGCAGGAAGCAGCACTAGAGGAATTACGAGTTACAGCTAAAATGTAATTCTGTAGCCTAAAAGCTTTAACATTTTAATAACTCAGTTCAATTAGAGCACAGAGAGAGGTTGACCGGGGCATTGGAAGGGAGACAACACAGAAGCTTTCATTTGCATTTTCACTTTTGTAACAGTGATCAAGGCTATTAAAACACACGCATACATTTTTTAACCTAAAAGCGTTGTGAGAAATACAGAAAAAATAAATTATCCCATTCATTTAGCTCACTACGTCATGTTGCTTTGTAAAGCTGCAAAGTTACGACAATTACAATTTTTTTCCTTCCTCTTTGATATTGGAATACCAGAACGGCAAAGCATGACAGTCTATAAGCAAAAGGACCTTTACGACTCCAGCACCGAGCATGAAAATACAATTAAACAGCATTTAACATTCGCCGTCTCACCTCTCCTGCTCCATCCTCATCTTCATCGTCTCCTCCTCAGACACCTGCATCTCCTCTGGCCTCCACTTGCTGGAGCCTTTGCGATCCATCTTTTCGCCTGGCCGCTCGTCTTTACGGTGCTTCCCGAACCTAAAAGCACAAAAACACGCATGGTTGTGTTCATTTACTGCATTTATGGGACTCTCTTGCAAAGTGGAGCTGCAGTGATGATATCTTTGCCTGCCAAAGTCTTGACAATAACCCGGCGTTGTCACAAAAACACCCCGCAGGTATGACTTAACACTCTATCAAGGCCTCAAATGAAGCATTTGAAAAGTACTTCTCACAAGTTCAAACCCAATTCAATTCGTTTAAAGTTGTGGAGGAGGCGTAGACACAGCCCATCACAGTAATTATATTCATAGGGAGGGAGTGACGCTTAACGAAATAGGAGCTATTGCAGAGATATTTCAGCTTGATTGAGTCAGTATAAAGCTGCAGCCTGTTGAAGAAATGACTTTGGCACCGCGCTCGCTTCCACAATGAACCGCCGTGATTATTCACAGGGAAATTGGTCCACAGAGAATATCTACGACTTCGAAAGAGACAAACCAAAGAGGGGTGTGTGTGTGTGTGTGTGTGTGTGTGTGTGTGTGTGTGTGTGTGTGTGTGTGTGTGTGTGTGTGTGTGTTAATGAAAGAGACCGAAGACAGTGAACAAGAGACGAACACGCAGAAGAGAAACTCACTGAATGAAACATTAAGACCAGAAACTAAACTACGGCGAAGACAACCTGAAGAGGTGTGTGTGTCTGTGTGTGAAAGTCACACCATCAAAAGCTAAACCAAAGCAGCGGAAAGTGAGGAGTGTTCACAGATGAAAGAGAAAGAGTGTAAATTGCCTGGATATGATGTTAGAAAGAGGGGAAAAAAGAGCCTGAGATGTGAGGCAGGTGAGTGCGCCGTTTGCATGGAAATCAATACAGAAGAAAGAGAGCTGAAAACAATAAAGCAAATCAAAGAGAGGTACACGTGAAGAATGAACAAAACAAGAAAATGTTTCTGCAGAACAACCCAGTGGTGAGAGTGTGTAGGAGTGTGTGAAACACCGGGAAGCAAAACAGAAAGACGACAACAGCGGTGCACAAGGTGAGAAGGAAACAATGAAGGGAGAGAAAAATACACGAAAATGAAACAAAATTCAAGAGGATTGTGTAATTCTGTGTGGGAAATTATATACATGAGAAAAATGGGGAAGAAAAGAGAGAGTGAGGATAAAAAATGAGAGTAAGAGGAGAAATTATTTGTGTACTAGGATCAAAGATTGAGAGAAATCAATAAAAAAAAAAAAAAAAAAAAACGCAACACAGTTACCACAAAAACTCTGATGTTTCACAACTTCTCCCACAAATATACGTAACTGTGCTGGACTGAAAACTTCTCCTGCCTTGTTTATGGTGTTTGCTAGAAACATTTCAAACACAAAAACATTTTAATGGCCTGTGTGAATTCAGATTTACCCATAAAAGTGGTACTTTTACAAGAGAACGCTTCAACTTGATGGATGAACTCGTGATGGAGTCGCGGACTGAAGTCCAACAAACACTAAGCATCAGCGTTTAGCAGAAACTCCTCCTGTATGATGGGATCCATGTGTGAATCTCACACAAATACACCAGGAAGACGTTCGATGGCTACTGATAGTTTCATCACTGTGACACCAGTCGCAATCTAGCTCACTTTATCCAGCGGCCAATAAAATGACTACTTACTGGAGGCCGACTAATACTTTTATTGGAGTTGATTCAGAAAAAATTCATATATATTATAGCACAAGATGTGGATATTAAAAATATATGAATAGATATAAAGATAGCTTGTATATATTTGCAAACATTTTCTGAGATTTTTAATGTTTTTACCAGTTACCCACTTTCAGTATGGTTGTTTTTGTATATAGAACTCTGGGAACATTAAAATATTTTTTTCAGAATTTTATTTACTATAATTTCTCATTATGTCATTTATTTAGCAATATTACACAAGCAGATTAAATAGTGTTTGATTAGGTGTGAGTTAAAATATACAAAAAAAAGTAAGGCATCATGAAAAGTCACATCTTTAAGCACACATTAACAAAAAAAAAATTAAAGTCAACTGGTGATACTTTAAGAACCATACAGAATATGCTTTAATTTTTATTACTTGGTTGCAAAAGTAAGAAAAAAAAAGATATTTTTGTTGAATTTTTATCACTGATTAAGCAGTCATGATAAATTGCACCATGTAAACAAAATATATAATCTGTATATTTTTATTATGGGCGTATTTTTAATTTTCAGATCCTATTTTGCAGGGTGGACAGAGTGTTACTTGTTCTATTATGCTCATTGAATTCATTTACTTATTGGAAAACATGCTTGAGGTTAAACTCTTTAGCAGCTTACCATGAAGACACAACTTTACTCTGCACCACCATCTATGATATGTACTCTGCTACATGCGCTGCACACAATACACAGAGTACTGCAAAGAATGGAGTAGAGATGTATGATCATACCATTTTTAAATTACACCAACTATCTCTCTCTGCATTGTGTTCTGTACAAAAAAAGAACATTATAATATCAGTAATATAATGATAATATCAGGTGACTGATAGCGATATCTACTGATTACATAATTAATACACTGGTTTGTGATTTTTTCAAATCAAGAAGAAAAGAAAAGATTACTGCTTTCTGAAATAATCCCTCAAGTAGCCTTCTGGCTGGTACCCACTGGATCTAACATGCTGATCATGTGACACAGCCCCTGATTTGAGTTTGGTCCATGCAGCATGTTACAGCCCCTCTATCCCCCCAATTCTGGTTGCTACTGTCTGGTTTCCAAAAAAGACAAAACCCCCCAAAACGAATCTGAGATGACCCAAGAGACTTTCCAATCTGTGGTGTTAATGGTCCAGTAACTGGCTCACAAAACTGGACGGCTGCTAGATTCTCCAGTTTTTCCTCGAATGTCGCAGCGAGTGACAACAGACACTGATGCCATCAAGTGTAAAAGACAAACCCAGGAGGAAAAAGTGCAGCTGGAAGTGGGAGGAGCGCAGACGAAGGTCCATTACCTGATTAATTTAACTGCGGCCGTCTGAAATGCTCAGAGTGACAGGCCGCCGTTAATGCTGGGAGCAGGAGTGATCTATCACGGAGGGAGACGGTTGACACTTTCTCTCTCCACACCACTAACTTTCATTAACAGCCCCTTAAAAAGCACACAGAGATGCACACACATCCGTACACAAACACACGCACCAAGATTTATGACTAAAAGGGAAAACTTTGATGAGGAGATGGGGCAAGCATGACATCGGGGCGTTTAATAATCTTATATTCCAGGCACAGTTAGGCCCGACGCCGTCGATAAAGAGGCTCTGACGGCTTTCTGCGGTTTCAAAAGATCATTTCAAAATGTCAGGGATTCAGCTGATTCTATCCAGCAGATCACACCTGTGTCACTGCTAATCCTTTTAACAGCATGGAAAGAGAAAACAAGTCTTTGGTGGCGTTGTGGGCAGTTTTTGGTGGAATACTGCCACCCACAGGTAGCAATTTTCATTTATGGACATGATAGGAAACCGCTAAAATGAATGTTTATCGACCTAGACTGTACTTTATGTAACTTTGGCATGCTTACTTAGTTTATGTGAACATGTTTGCATGCTACTTTGCCACTATTTGACCATTAGCATTCTAACAAGATGATATTCTAAACTTCACATACAAAGCGTTAGCATTTTGATATGCTAGCTACGCACATATTACACCAGGATCATGTTAAAGTTGCATTTGAGGATATTTGTGAAATTTTCGCTTGATATATCAAATATTTTAGGGGATAAAAACTAACTATCAACCTGTTTTTTGGGCAATGACATTTGAAGTTGTGTTTGAATAATGTCTCAGGGACAATTAAAGGTAAAATCCTACAATTTTCACCAGTAATTCTTATCAAAGTGTGGTCAGAAAATCTAAAAAAAAAAAAAAAAAATTTACATTTACATTTGGGGAACCACTTTAAATTAGCATTAGCTTTTTGAAATGCCAGCTGCATACATATTACACCAGGTTGATAAACTAACATGCAAACACGATGTTCATATTGCATTTAAAGATATTTGTAAAATTTTAGCTGAATATATCAAATAACCATCAACCTGTTTTTTGGGCATTTCTATTTGAAACTGTGGTTGAATAATATCTCAGGAACTTTTAAAGGTAATAGCTATTAAACTATTAAAGGTAAAGAAAGAGTTACATTTGGGAAACCACTTTAATTTAGCATTAGCATTTTATAGGCTAGCTGCATGCATATAACACCAGGATCAGAAACTAACATGTTACCATTATGCTACTATTGCATTTATCTAAAAATGCATTTAAGATAAAGCCCATGTGCCAGTGATCATGTGCAGTTTATACTTTGGTACCAGAAGGCCAAACAAACAAAGACTGTAGCTTAATCAAAATTCTACTGTCTGGCTTTTAACACATAATAAATAGAAACTGCCACATTATACCAATCCATGCTGCCCTTCACTGACTCCCTGTGAGTTTTAGAATTGATTTTAATATTCTACTGCTTGTTTTAAAGCCTTTCAGATCCATTTCCTGCCTATGTCTGGACACTGCTGACTCCCTTTGAATGGTTTCTTGAGATCTTTTGTCGGGCTCTTACTGATGCTTCCTAAATCTCATCTTTTCTCCAGATCCCTGAGCTGTGAAACTCCCTGCTGGAGGATCTCTGACAGGTAAACTCAGCATCAGCTTGGAAATCGTCTCTTAAAAATCCCTTTGATTTTATTAACAGACACCAATTGCTGTATTTATTGAAACTACTTCATCTTTTCCATATTTTAAGTTCTGGTTCTTTGTTCTATTATAGATTTTGACACTAGTTATCTGGACTAGAGTGTGCATCAAAAATATACTTGCTGTTGTATCTACAATGATGACAATGATGGAATTCTAATTTAAGCACAAATCATTTTGTAGGTTTGATTTTGAGAGTAGGCTATATAAATAAAGTTTGTTATTATTATAGTTGAGTCTGGCTAAAATTGAGGAAAAGTCTTATGAAGCTGAACTTGAGGAATCTAAGATGCACCGTAACAACATATGCATGTAATGAGCATTAGCCCTCCTGTGTCAAACTGACCCATTTTTCTGCTTGGCTTGTGTGTAAACAACATATAAAATGAAAATGGTTCATTTCACATATTTGCAAACCCACCCTGAACAGAAGAGGTGTCTCGTGTTAATTTATCAACTCCATAAAAAGAAAAAAATCTAAATGTAAAATACTTTTCAATTTTTTTTTAAATCAATGTCATATAAAACTATTGTAGTTTATATGTAGGTCATTCCTGTGTACATAAAAAAGTTTTAACATAAATTTTTTTTTAATGAAGAACGAGTGAATTATCCTCATTGAACTGTGATCTGTGAGAGGTAAAGAACACCACTGCACTAACTATTGATAGAAAAGGTTAGTAAGGGAGTTAATAATGAAATATACGCAACGTTTATTGGATTTTTTTTGGTTTCTTTCACAGTTAAACATGCCCTGGGTCAAACTGACCCAGGAACATCATGGCTGTTCTTGAGAAACGAACCTAACAGGAGGGTTAAAGCCTCAGGTTATATACATATATGCATAAGCTGGTTTTTCACTAATTTATCTTTCTGATTAAACGAATACAACTCACATTTTAATCAACCTAGCTGCATACATGGAAAAACATGACCCGATATGGATTTCAAGTGTGTTTTCTTTCGTTTTAAGCACACATTCATGCCAACATGCTGGTGACCCACACTGAACACCAGCTGAATGCCTCTTCTGTCCGGAACCTGCTGCCGCTCTGCTAACACGATGCTCTCATGTCGACGCTCTGTCACACGGCCCCAAGCCATGTCTTCATTTGTTGGCACAGCTGGCTCTACACGCGATACATTGCAATGAACGCACTATTACCAGCAGCTCAGACTACAGTACCCCGATTATTAGCATTTCATCTCGTGTGGGTCAAGAAAACAGACCGTGACGCATCAGCGCCGCTTCAACCGTGGCAAATATCTCCTCGGGAAATTTCAAAACAAACTCAAAACACTTCCGCTGCGACACAAGCTCGTCAGCCTCTTCTAACTCCGAGCCTGTTCACTCGTTCATGACAGGAACACACACAAACGTGTAAAAACCACTGCAAAATCAGTGCAGCCCTCAAATTTCTGGGCAACGACCATCCCTGCAGATGCCAAGCTGACAGACCGGGTGTTGCTTCTGTGTCC
This sequence comes from Amphiprion ocellaris, assembly GCF_022539595.1. NCBI lineage: Eukaryota > Metazoa > Chordata > Actinopteri > Pomacentridae > Amphiprion > Amphiprion ocellaris. Next base: position 31,206,624 of record NC_072775.1, read on the forward strand.
AAGTGATGATCAGAGAGCGAGGGAGAGAGAAAGAGCGAATGAGAAAAGAGAGGGAGATGGCTGCAGAGTTGGCAGGCTGCACTGTTGGCAGGGCTGGATGGTAATGATGCTTTGATTGGGACTGAGTGTGAGGCCTTCGAGACATGAGAGGGTCAGGCGGTGGCAACTCTGTTGATCACACACACACATCCACACTCGCTCCTCTGACTTCCACAGGCCTCCCACTCCTGATCCACCCCACCCACATGCTGACACACATCAAAGCTGCACCCAAAAAAATGAAAAATAAAAACCTTCACTCACGCTCGCTCAAATACGAGACACTCATCGGCAGCTCTTGACACGCTGTAGAGCCGCTCTTGGGATCTAGCTTTGCTCACATCACATTTGGTAGCGTGACAGGGCCGCACTTTCAGACACTTTTGAAAAACAGTTCTGGATGAATCCGCCCTCTGTGGTTTGGGACAAAACACATACGCACATTTGCATGCTGTTTCATCACGACGTGTTGACACTGACACAAGTGAAAAATGCAAATTGCGATACCTTTTTTCCTTCCGTTTAGTAGCATATTTGTTGCTAAGTGCTCGCTGCAGTGGTGTTTACTAAACTGTAACTCCCACATATCACCTGTCAATCACACCGTGTGGGTGTTGCTGGGATTTTCTAATTAATCTGTGTCTGGATGTGATGTTTTCTTAGTTTTCTTTATTTGTGCAATGTGACACAGTGCAAAAAAAGCAAAGCAAAAACTAAACACACTGATTCGTTGCCAGTTCAGATGTTCCTATAAAGCAATTTGCTTTCAGAATTTGCCTAAGTTTGAAGCAAATAATTACGGAGCTCTGATTTGGCAATGTTTTTTTTTCATCAATAACTTTGGATATGCATAAAAATATGCAAAGATTTAAGCTTGATAAATTAAGTACCATTAAGCATAAAATTATTAAATCTCATTTAAAATTAAAAAAAGCAACTGCCTGTTGACCCACTTTCAACATTTTTTTTTGAGCACTGAAATTTGACACAGTGTTTGATCGATAATATCTGAGGAACTATTAAAGATAAAAGCCCGAAATTTCACTGTTAATTCTCATCCAAGTGTTGTCTAGGAATGAAAAACATTCTCACATTAAAATAATTATCTTCTTCGTTACATTCGGAGAACCACATCGTAACTCTAGAACCTTGTTCTACTTGGATCAGGCTAAAAACGATGTTTTTGTGGTACAACTTGTCATTTCTGCTCGATCAGTTATGACAGTTAAGTGTAAATAACCTGTTTTTACATTTTTCTGATCAAGTGTTGCATATTAAAAAAAACATTCAATATTTTCTATGTTGTATTATTGTGACATGCAGCTGAATATGGTTAAAAAAATAACACTAGTTGACTTCTCAAGGATAAAACTTTTCACGATTCTTCACTTTTTTTCTTCATATTTCAACTCCACCATAATCAGATATAATTTGATCAACTTGTCTAATATTGCGGATTCAATCAATGACATGATGAGAAATAATAGTGACATTTTCAGGCTTTTATTTTTAATAGATTCTGAGATGTTGTTCAAACATACTGAAAAAATTGGGCTAAAAGTTCAACCTGGCTGGCAGGTCTTTAAGAATTATTATTTCAGAAAGTTTTCAATATATCAAGCTAAAATTTCAGATCCCATTTTAATGATCCAGGTTTATGATAAAAAAGCAAGTCAAAGATGGTTGAGCAGTAGACCCCTGATGATTTAACATGGAATGACCCCTATGCAAATAATACAATTTACTCATTTTTCTTTTTGCTAGAATAAGCGCTGGTCTTATTACGTGAATTTTGTCCACGTTTATTTAAAAAAACATGCAATTGTGAAAGTCTCAGAATTAGACTATGATCCTGCGACTTAAATGAAAATCAATTTGGTTAATCTTGTTCGTTTTTAAACAAATCTAATAAACTGGTCTGCGAAAAATGAACTGGCCTCCTCACAAAGTGGAATCCTGGCTCGGATCTGGAGTTGGGTGTGTTCGTAGTGAAGCAACGCTGTCGTGGATTTGTCCTTTAAATTGAGTATGAGATCCAGACTACACATGCAGATGGATTGAATATATTTCACATCATTATTTTGGAGCGCACAGCTGTCTGTGCCAGTAAACACCGGGCGCCGACAGGCCAACAGGCAGTCAGACAGAGTTTTAATGGAGCAGATCTGATGTGGCCAATATTGAGCCAATCAGAGCAGCATAACACTGATGTTTTGACAATGCACACCAATCATTATCACATGGGAGGAGAGGAGGGAAACTGGATCTTAGTGTGTGTGTGTGCAGGAGGATTACTGCAGTGTGCATTTGTCTGTGACCAAATTGTGGGGTTAGTTTCTCTGTGAACTAAGTAGCCTTTGTTGTGTGTGGATTTGAGTCTAGAATTCGGCATATATTTGCAGCATGTGTGTACAATGCAAACTCTATGCATGTACTAATTATTACAGGGTGCATATGAGTGTGAGCTTACAGTGTTTGTCCATGTGCATCCCAGTGATTACCTCATTGTGAGTGTGTGTGTGTGTGTGTGTGTGTGGCCTCGACTGTCTTTTCCATGAGTCTCTCTGCTCTACTAAACATAAACTGGTGTCATCTGAAGCGCTCCCACCTGTTTGACTCGGAGCCCTGCTGGCTTCAAGCCGCCTGCAAAGTCAAAGCTCAATTTCAGCTCCTGACATCCAAGTTCAGCGCTCTAATTCGCAAACTATATCTCTCTTTCGCTCTACTTTGTCCTTCCTGATGTATTTGTAGAGCCTCCCACTCATTCACTGCTCTCCCTTTTTAACTACTTTGCATACGATTACTCCATTGTTGCATTCAAAACACTCTAAGGAGTTAAAGTACATGAAAATGCTGTCAGTATTGATTTAGTGGTTCATGCTCCGTATATCTGGAGCTCAGTTTAGCCATGTTAATGTCATTTGTGTTGTGGCTGTAATCAAAAAATCTTTCATGGGGAGCATCGGCTCAGGTTTTGTTTTCTCAGTAAGTTCAACAGAGAAACGAATATAACATTAGCTAAATAAGAAAAGCACTCAGAGAGCGCTGTACTCTACCAAGGCTGCTCAGTCATATGATGTCCAACGGATGAAATCTTTACAAAATTCATAGTCCGTAGTGGTCGATTTGTAGTAGGATCGCAATCGTGTGATCATCAGCAAGCAGCTGATGTAGTATTCATTTGTTGCCATAGTTACAGTGACACTGTGCTGATATCTTGCAATGATATGGAAATCCTTAACCAATCCGTGGATCAAGACTATAAGCTGCATCACTGCCAAAATCTAATCAGGCGGTCTTTGTGTTATTTCTGACTTTCCCTGAAAATGTCATCTAAATCTGTTAGTCTGTTTTTGAGTAATGTTGCTGACAGACAGACAGACAGACAGACAGACAGACAGACGTCGATCGTCACATAACTCCTTGGTAAAGTAACAAAGTAAATTTCACCGAAGGCCCACAAAAAGCTTTTTTTGGAGCTTTCAGTCATCATGAAGATGACTCACCCACCTAATGTAATAGATATTTAGATCCTTTACATTTCATATTTCATGTTTTCTGTGGTGCAGATAAGGAAGAATCTGGGTTGCCAATGAAATGACAATGTGAGGGATAACCTCCTTAAACAGTAACTTACAGTTTGGTTAATATTTGTGCGATACTTCTGTCACTGAAATAGGAAATGCTTTTTTAAGATGCAGTTTTACATAGTTTTTTTGCACAAGGTTACTTTTGTAATGTTTAATATAATCTTTTTCATTCCCCTCCTATGGTTGTTGTCCCCCTATGGCACTACATGACAGTAACCTCAGATGTACAACAAGGATCATTAAGAATACTCTACAGTGGTTAGAAGCACAAGGAGTCCTTCAACAGATGGTATGACAGTTTGCATAAAGTTGAAGTTTCAGCTACTTCATGTAAATGTGCAGCATCAAGCCTGATCCAATGAATCATCAAACTTTCTAGAGACTTTTAATCTTAATCATAATCATTGCTAATCTAAAATGGAGACAGATTCAGCAACTACATAGCCTATTTCTAGGCACAAATGTCTTCAGAAACACAATTAGTTGAACTGTTCCATACTTCCACCATACTGTTTCATTTTGAAATCTGAATACCATAAGAGAACCTTGGCTGTTTTAAAAGGAAAGGGTGGTTACACTCAATGTCAATTTGATTCACGTGACAACTTTTCGGCTGAAAAATTAAAGATTTATTTAATTTATTTTGAAAAGAACTGCATTTCCTCAAATGGCCACTAGTAGCTGCCTCCAAAAGTAAGTCAAACCCCATAGACCCCGATGGTAAAATGCTCAGCTTCACAACAGAAATAAATGTTTACAGATTGGTTTTGATCTCTATAGCTAATGTGCCTGTGTATGACACCTGTTCAGGTGACAACATTTTATACAACTCACCTGTTTAAACTGTATTAAGGCTTAAAGTGAAGTGTAAACAATGGTTTGGCTGCTTTAAGAGACAGGCGGGTTGCTGTAACAGGACAGTTAATGGCTCAGATGTGTTTGCACTGACTGCCTCAGCTCCACTCATACTCCACCTGTTTGGTCATTTTTGGACTGGCAGGTAGTTAATAGTCAGGCCCTGCCAAAAAAACCCTTCATATACAGTCAATGTTTGATGTTTTATCTGTTTATTGCACTTTGTGTGCAGTGATAAACAAAAAACTATGCATAAACCTACATCCTTACTTTATGTAGCGAAAACTTTTCCACCCGGCTGTATATGATGAATACTTACTGATCTATGCACGCATTGACATCTCAGTGTTGAAATCCACCTCCAGCTCACTTGATCTATTTCCTCTCCCTTACAATATGTTACACCTCCATCAATTTCTGTCATCCACTTTCTGTTCCTGAGCGATCTTGATATTTTTCTGTCATCGCCTGTTGCATCCAACCCCTGCTCCTTTTTTTCTCTCCATCTTTTCTTTCTCTCTTTCCATCTCTGCGGACCTCATTATTTGACTTTCTTAGACAACAGTCACTGTTTTCCTCTCCTTGTCACTGCCACTTTGGTTAATATATTACTGGCCAGACACAAAGCCGAATCAGTACGCAGGAGCACAGACCAAATGACCAAAACACAGCAGTGTAAAGGGGATGCATGGACTATACAGTGATGCAATGTGTGTAATATATCTGTTAGTTTAGCTATAAGGGATTGAATGACAGGAGAAATATTGACAGCTGCAGAGAAAGCATGAATAAGAGGGAGATAAACCACAAAGGTCAAGTTGTCTAGGAGTCTAATTATGGTTTCCTCAAACTATTTAGTGATGTTGTGGTTGCATATCTCAGACTCGTCAACTGTCTCACTCAGAACAACCATATGGCTGTTACTGGTGCATCCAGACCTTCCAAAAGTATGGAGAAAAGTTGTATCTGTTTTAAAATATTACAGACTGTCCCTATGTAGACACACTGAACAAGTAATTTAAGATGTTGTTCTTCACACAGGAAGACAACGCTCGTTCAATAACTTTGTATCAGCTGTTTGCAGTAGATATTGATCACCGTAGCTTGGATACAAGAACTGATATTGGACACAACATGGTAGTTCTCTGATCCTGAGGTGTGGCAGATGATGATACAGCAAAAACGGCAAATAAAAATTTCTCTGCTACACAATATATTTAGACCAACACAAGATCAGACCTAAAGTGCTTTAAAATGGAGAAATAAGATGCATTTTGCAAATGTATCGGGTTATTTTACATGTTAATGTCAAGACCTTTAAATATTATAGAGAGAAATCCAATGATTTCCAGCCTAAGGCCTTCAAGAAAATATCTGATCACTATCCAAAAGTGTCCTCAGTCTCAGTGACTCCAAAGAAGAACTCATAATAAATCCTAACTCTCGAAACAATACAGATCATTTTATGTCTGGTTTGGGTCCATATTCCACTGGTGTTAAAGAAGAAGCCTAAAATCTTGCAGTGGTCTTCGATTCACGTCTGACTTTTAAAGCTCAGGAGACAAAAGATCATGCAGTAATGCTTCAATCAGCTGAGGCTGATCTCTAAGGTCAGATCCTTTCTTTCCTTTTCAGATTTAGGAAAAGGTCAATCCTCACCTCTAGATTTGATGACCGTAATGCACTTTACTGCAGTATCAGTAAGAGAAACATTTACAGACATACAAAATTAACTAGTGGAATTGACCACATTACTCTAATTCTTGCTGGACTTCATCGGTTACCAGTTAGTTGGAATTGATATTTTTTTGTTTGTTTTCAAGTCTTATACATTCAATTGCCAATTTACATCTCATATCTAACAACTCCCTATGAGCCCCATTACTGTTTGAGATGCACTGGTCCTTTCTGTTTCTGAATCTGGCCTTATGTTTGTGTCCCCAAATTGTGGAAATCCCTTAAAGTGGATTGACAACAACAGCCTCTTCTTTTTAAAAATGTAATTACTTCAAAAGTAGAGGTATTTTGGGTATTTTTATTTATTTTTTTTACTATGTTGGGCCGTTTGCTTTTATTTAGTTCTTTAAACTATTTGGTGTTTTCTTTGCATGGTTTAATCTCTTGTACTTTAACAGCTGCTTTGCGCTGCACCTTCAAACTTGTTTAAGAAAGGTGCTATTTAAATAAAGTTTTTATCTTTACTCACACAGACTAGCTTGAAGCTGTGCCGCAAGTGACTCTTGTTACCTTCTTAGACCATTGGGGTTAAAGTGAATGCATATGTCAAATCTTGACATTTTACAACGAGAAATGTCTTGAAAATCTAAATTAAACTAAGGATTTGTCTGCAGCTCTGGTTGATATGGTGAAAGAACAGCTGAAAAGTCAAGTCCCACATGTTCCAGTAGTTTCATAGCTTTACCTGAACATGTCTCCGAGTCCCTTCAGCATGCCCTTCTTGGGCTTTCCCTTCTCCTTGTCTTTGTCTTTGTCCTTGTCCTTCCCTGCCTCTGGCTTCTTCTTCTCCTTCCCTCCCTTGTCTTTGTCCTTCTTCTTCTCCTCTTTGGTGCGATTGGTGCCGTTGACCAGCGGCTTCTCTGTGCCGGACAGCGGCGTCTGGTCGGCCATCGTGGACACTGAGTCTCGCCCCGACCGGGAACTCTCCTCCGTGTCCTCCTCCACTATAAAGAAATAAAACCATACCAGCAGAGGGATGGAGAAAGAAAAAGGAAACACAGGAAGGAAGGGAGAACATGTTCTTTTTAACCAACGAACAGGTAGTTTCAAGAAGAACTGTGGCACATATGAAAATCAATAACCCTAATAAATGAAAATCTATAAGTCTCATAAATGTGCAATTATGCCTCTAAAGCACTGGGAGCCTAATACAATTTAACTCCATATTACAAGTGATTGCAGAGCTGTGTTGTACAGTGAGATACGAACCATTAGAGACCATTACAGGCTGAGATTTAAAATGAAGAACAGTAATACATTAATTACTATTTTATGGTGCTGCGGTGTGTTACTCTACTAAAATTAAAAAAATAAATCTTCATACTTTTGTTTCAGAATAGCTGATGAGTCGCTGGGCAATCACACATTGCTGTCTCATTCCAGATTCTTATTTAATTTTATGTGGACATCTGTGGTTGGTTCATTTTAAAGCTCATCTGGGAGAACGTTTTAAGTCATATAAAACAGAAGGATTAGGAGTGAGATAGGGCTGCGAGAGGATTTCATCATATTACGTGTTGTTATACAACTGCTTGAAAAGAACTTGTGTGGGGTTTTGTAACATTTTCGTTTCGTGTTCGGTTCAATTCTAATCCCTAAAATTAAGCCTTAAACAGAAGATCCAGACCCGGGTGGTGATCTAATGCAGCGATTCTGGAAAATGGCAGCTGAAAATACCAAAAGATGCGACTACATCACAGGTTTTACCCGGACGCCTCCTCTCTAAGGTATCACTTACTGACAGTGCCATGCATCTGACATCTAAAGCAGCGGAGGTTACATCCTGAGTCATCTATATGCCATGGCCACAAGCGGTGATAAAACCAGCTGCCGCATACTGAGCATTAGTCAGAATGCTGTCAGTCCCATGCACAACCAGATCACAGTTTTAGTGGCTGACATTGTTAGTGTGATTTGGCAACCCATAATGCAAGGTCAGTGAAGTCATCAATGTTGAATTTCACATTTCAGAGATGCTGCATGAGCTACAGGTTGGCTGAGGTGGATGCCGAAGGACACGGGCAGGACTCTTGATGGACATCACACCTGGGACGCTGTGGCATCAAAACCTGTGATTTTTCTTCAGAAACAGGACAGCTTCTTTAAACACCAGGGTCACACTGAACATTTGATATCTTACATGTCTCCATGCCCTCATCGTCTTCTTCCGTGGCAGCCGGTCGGTCGTAGGATTTGTCGATGGCTGCCCTGAAGCTCTCGTTGCAGCCCCGTCCTCTGATGATTCGAGGGCGAGGCCTGTGGAAAGGCAGGTCCCCGTTGAGGGTTACTTCTGCTACTGCCGTCTGGAGGCTCTCCAGGGAGCTGGACTTCTTCAGGCCTAGCGATGGTCCCACATCCCTCGTGGAAGAACCTGATGGGAGGATATAGAGGTAATGAACAGCAGGAAATGGACGTTTATCTTGAACAAACCCTCCAGTCCACAAAAAAGCCAAACATTTACTGGATTTTAGCCACTGATGCCGATACTAATTGTTAGAAAATTCCTAAAAACTATTAACATGAAGACACCACTTGACTCCGCACCATCATCTGCTCAGCTACATGTGCTGCACAGGATTGTAAACAATGGAATCGGAGTTGCTCGACTGGATAAATTATGCACTAGCACAATTTTGGAACACCCTCAAGTATCTTTTTCTACATTATGTTGTGTAAAAACGACAAGACTTGTCAATATATTTGTAACAGATCAATATCAGTGGATATTATCAGTCAACCGATACATCAGACGAGCTCTGGCCCTCAGTGTTAGCCTTGTCCATGTCTCAATCAATTCCCTATGCTGTTGCAGCCATCATAGCATGTTTCAACATGGCTTTTTTTTTTTTTTTTTTTTTTTTTAGCTAAAATGGTTAAAAAATTATTCTTTTTAAGTTCAAACATCCAAAAGTTAATTTTGTAGAAGCAATATCTCTTCTAGATGGAGCAAAAACATGTGTGGCAGCTAAAATATGATAAAAAGCTGTGAGTCTGCACAGGCTACACCTTAAACTCTGTAAAAGCTTATTAATTGAGGTATGTACAGGTTTGGCCAAAACTTTGTCTATACTTAACGTACTAAAGTGATCTGATAGTAACTTACATTGTCTACATTTGACATGATTTTCCTCCTTATTTGTAATATTATGATGACAGGCAACACAATCAATAGACACACATTGATTCTGGTTATTATTAAGTGTTATTCTCCGGGATAGTGGATGAAGGATGATGATGCAATGCAAAAGAACCGCAGTTATCATGAGAGTTGTCTTACGGGATGATTTCAGAGGATGAGAAACAGACTTTTTCCAGCACCAACAGTGACTAATAAACGTGACACATATTTGACAACAAGTCGCTTCCTGCCAGTTCCAAATGACCATCAACTAAAGCTGTCCGAGTACGACCTCGGAGTCCTCTCAGCACGTCCACTTAGAAACTGTACTGCTGGTGGATTCTGGGAAATGTTCCAGCCAAACCTTGCCGTGACCCTTTAAGGTGAGCCTCCACGGCAAACACCATTAGCACACACAGCGAGTGTGATAGCAACATCACAACACAGGAAGAACACTGTATGCAAACTGAGGTGATGCTCAGCGTGATAGTTCCTGTTTTTTTCTGCAGCATGTGATTAAAAAGCTGCTCTCAGAAATTTTACTTAACTTCCATCACTTAACAAAAGAGGTATTTTCCTAATTTGACATGCATTTGGCTAAAAAGATGCTTTATCTGAGCGCAGTGTGGATGAAAAGTGACAGAAAAATGTGTGAAATGATGTTTGTGCTTCCTAACAATGCAGAAAATATGTGTCACAGATTCACACATGATTCTTGCCGCCAGGAAAACTATTTCAGCTACACACACACCTGTCAACGAACTGCAGATAAAGAAAATTCTCATTAGAGGTTCCACCACCCTGCAGAGAAGAAACACTTGGTTTACCTGAACACGAGCAGCCTCTTAAGGGACAACAAGCAATAAGCCCTGACAACAAGACGCTGTAATCAAACCCGGATACTGTTTGTTTCACCAAACAGGAAGCGGATCGATTGTGTGCGTTTTTGTGTGTGTATATGTGTGACATTCCTCCTGACTGACTACAAATTTCATTACAAGATGTGGCTCTGAATGAAAATAACCATCAGCAATATTGGAGAAACATGACAGTTTAATTAAACTAAGACTATTCGTACTGTGGCGCAGGGCAAAATTTTAAATGATTTTTTTTGGTTCCCATATGGCACCTTTCACAGCCTCGGAGCATGTGGGGTGGGTAATAACTGTATAAAGATAAGGTGAGGAGGTATGAAGGTAAATGAAAGAGGCGCTAATCTCCTGGGTGGTGTCACTTCAGAGGCTGCAGAGCACACAAGAGCTGACAGACTAACATGAGGTGCTGCAGCATATTGTCTGGATGAAAAGAAGGCAGATAGGGAGGGAAGGGAACAGCAGAAATGTGTATGTTTGAGCAAATTCCTTCTTTAAAAACAACAAAAAAACTCAGTCAGCAGCAGCAAAGACACCCCAAGACCTATTTTAGTCACATTATATGTCCTGTATTGATGTTTTTGGAGCTTTCAACTGTTATTCTACGCATCATTTTCTGGCGTTTCTTTAAATCCATGGGTAAATTATCCTGAAACGTATTGAAATGAGCCACCAAGTCTAGAAAGAAGCTAAAAAATGTGGTGCAGGCTGCTTGCTTAAAGTGAGACTGAATGGGATTAAAAAAACAACGGAACTGGAAACCCGAATACATGCAGAGTTTTCAGGTTAGCGGCCTCCCATTCATTCTCATCAGTCTGTCCTGTTCCCTCTACATCTCAGCCAGAGCCCAGCTGATCGGCTTTTCACGGTGCACACCCACTTTATTTAAAGGCCCTGCCCGGTGCCATTCACAGCACTCACACTCCAGAGAAAAATTATTTACACTTTGTTGGAGATCTGACAAATGGTGTTTGGTTATAGCCACTTTTTAAAAGACCTGACTTTTAAGTGAAGTGAGTGAACTCTATTTCTGCTCAGTCGGCCACTTAGGCCACACACAAAGTACTTCTGGAATCTAAAAATCCTAATAAAAGATACACGAATCTGGTGCTTGTTTCAAGGTCAGACATAGTGAATTGCAAATAATCTAATCTGACAGCACTGCTCACATACAGTACCTGACAGAACTGCAATAAAACAGCTAAATAAATTACTTCCAATCTGACTTTCAAACCAGTCAGTCAATTCTGAATAATCTGCGAGTGTGTGTTTAGGCGCCGTGCTCTGTTATTCATCTGCAGATAAACATTATCCTACACAGCTCAGCTTCCACAGTCTTGCAATAACAAACAAGGGCAACTCACGTAGCAGACACAACACGGAGACTCAGCTGGCAACAGCAACGATATTGATTCAGTCCACATAAAGTAAATCATAAGTCATTCCAGTTCCCTGCCTCTGTCATCTTTACAAAGTTAAGTGTGTCGAGACATTACATTAAGAAGCTGGCTGCTCAAAAATGGGAAACCATAACGTAAATGGCATAAAATGAAAAGTCCAGTTGTGAGTTAAAGCAACCTGCGATGCTGGCTCAGGATGTGTCATATAGACAATGGTTGGCCTAAATGGTAACCACAACTGAAAATCTTAAAAACTTACATTTAGAACATCCAGTTTTACTCTGGTAAAAACATTATTTGTCAGAGTAAGAAACAATTATTGGGTTTTAAATGTTGCAACCCTCTTTGAACTTGTTGGGAAACTACATCTAGTTTTAAAATCTTGTTATTCCTCATGTATAAATTTGCCAAAAATCAAGTGTTTGCTCCAACCAGATTCAGATAATGGTTGGCCTAAATGGCACATGAAGTCTAACTCAATTTGCCAGTGTTGAAATTTAGAACATCCAGTTTTACTTTGGTAAAAACGTTTGCCAAAATCACACCATTTACCAAATTCCTTGAATTATATCTAATTTTAAAATCTTGATATTCCTCATGTACAAATTCTCCAAAAATAAAGTGTTTGCTCCAACCACATTCATCAAAAAACTAAACATTTTGTGATTCTCTCTCCAACTGTGAAGTCATGACTGATTTAGCTGCAACCAACAGTCACATGACAAAAATTCAGGGAATTTTCAAACAAGTTTGGCTGAACTGCAGGAGGTTTTCACACACAAACTAAAAATGCAAGTGGCAAACTATCTATAGTATGCAGAAACATTTTTTTATTCTGACACTGGTAACTTTTAGGTGTTGATTCCAAGTGTTCTCCGGGTTCTGTAAAGGTAAGTAATAATGTCATTTTAAAGTTTCATGACCTTATAACTCTTTTACACTGCACAACAGACATGCTTGAGTTGTCTTTACTTCTAGCCATAGTTGAGCTGTTTCCATAGAGGCGCAGGATTTTCTAATACGCTAAAAAATGAGCCCACAGTGACTAAAAATGTCACTGGAGCAGCACCCACCCAGAAAATTGCCTGGAGTTCAGAAACATAGAATCATGTTTCAGAAATACCAAATACTTAACTCCAAGAGGTATTTCCTACTTTCCCAAAATGAATATAAATGGACTCGTAATGTGGACTTTACAGGGATCACTCAGAGGACACTTTCTCACACAGATTTATGACACGTCAAAGAAGTTTAACAAAATGGGGATGTGGTTAACGCCGCCGACAGTCCGGTATTGTCGTCCGTCACTGAAGTGTCCTCGTCCAACATGTGGCAGTGGCCTGTGTCAATAAACCTCTCATCCAATCACACCTCAGGAGATGAGGGTTACTAGATCCCATCTCATAGCTGTCACAGTCTCTGGTTTCAGCGGGACGGTTGTGTTTTGGCTTTGGTCAATGGACCATGGATCATTTGTTCTTAGTGAAGAGTGCAAATTTTTAAAAAAAAGTTGGTCAAGTGACACCTGGGGCCCACAAAGTGAAAATAAACCACAGGGTGAAATCTATTAGGCCAAAACACCGAGGGGGGAAACTGAGAGGGAATTAGATTCCAGCCTTGAGAAACGCCTTCTTTTTCTCATGAAGTCTGCACTAAATACCCACCTCAATTACAATGATTAGAAAAGCGTATTTGCAGCCTGAAAATGGGATGCCGGAGATCATTTCTGGAGCTCAATGTAAAGGCAGATCGCTCTAAATCAGACCAGACAATGGCGGTTAATTAAAGACCATTCTTTGATTTGCCGTGAAGGCGGCTTGATTATCACCAGAAACAAGTGCTCTCACATCAGCTGCATTTGTTTCTGAGCTGAGACAAGGACATTAATAATCCTCATCAGAGACCAGTAAAAAAAACACTCTGATATGAACAGTTTTCTGGAAAATGAGTCTCAGATCCAAAGGATGTTTTGTCAGACGGATACCGTATTTGCTGTTTTTCTACTGAGTCATTGGTAACCAAACGAAGCCACACTAAGTCCGCCAGTCAAAACAATTACTCAAGCAAAAAGACGACTGAGAAAAGATGAACCGACAGCAATTTTGCTGCTTGATTTATATGATGTAGCGAATTAATATATAAAAAAGCCAGAAAATTGTCTGTTCTAGCTTCTTCCAACTTGACCTCTTTGGTTTATACACATCCTGCCTGTTTAGCTGTTGTTTCAGCAACTCCCTGGACTCAATGGAACCATGTTTGTCTGTATTTTTTGCACTTTTCTAAACTGAACAGTCATTTAATTAGAAACATAACAGATATTTTATAGTCTATTTGTTCAAGGAATTTGTAGTTTTGGACCCCTTTTAGGTAAAGTAGTGTTTTAAGCAACTGTCATCAGAAAAAAATATAAAGCAACTTCTAGATGGGTGACAAATGAAAGTAAAAAAGTCTTTGCTACTACAATAACAGGATCTCCATGTACTGTGGGGGGCATATTTCTGACATTGGGTTTGACTTGTCCCTTTAGAGGGAAGAATCACTGCAAATCAATACAATAAAGTCGAAGTCGAAGGTGCAAAGTACAAAACCTGTCAGACTAAGCTAAATCACAGCGGCAGTGTTTGTGAGTGCTTGATGTGGTACGAAAAGGAAGAATTGGATGCACAATTGTGACAGCATGTTTTTTGGAATTAATGCAGCTTTAAAAAATGTCAAATCAATCCTTGCATTTTAGCATAAACTACAAAAAGTCAGAAAAGTCATGAAATCCACGGTCTAAACTCAACTCAACTCAAAAATGCTCCTATGAATGATGTCTGTGATTGTCTTATGGGTGGGAAAACTGTTATTATAAAGGGATTTGGTCATTTTAGGTATGAAGACTTGATGGATTTTAGGATGCAATGATGTGCCGAGATCTTTTTCCATATTATGCAGAGATCTCTACAGAGAGGAAAATAGTTTGTTTTATTTTCACGGGCATTTTTAAGCTATCTGATTACCTCTTCCTTTTTATGCCACGAAGCAACAAACATGAATATTTCCACGCTTTACATCTTCTAATGAGGTCAGTATTTATCGGTATAATTCATAAAAGTAGAACTTTAAACTCACAGCTGCAGTAACATTCCTCGACTGAATGCCAAATATATTTCCACCTGAAGATGTTGAGCTGTACAAACGTGGTCTTTACAGATTCCTGTTTGGTAAATCAGTTTTGTTATTTAAATTTACCAATGAAATGTGAAGTTTTGTGATGATTTTAAATGGACTGAGGAGCTTCATTGTGCTTATTTTGTTTGGCCAGAGCAAACTAAAGGTCCAGTTCAGTTACACTTCCAGTTTAAGAAACACTTTAGCAGACACACCTTATTGCTGGCTCATGCTAATATAACATGATAGAAAGTTGGAAACACTCTCCTCTCCATCACACACAACAAAAACTATTACGATACCGATCCAAGTCTCAATTTCAGCTTTTCCACAATCGTCTTTTCACACTTTCACACTCTCCACAGTCGAGTCCACGTGTTGCTGCAAACAGGCCCTAAGACATCTTCTTTCTAACAGTCTCATCTCTCTCCTCCTCTACACGTCTTTCCTCAGCAGGAGCCATCCTTTTGTCCAAGTCGCTGATTCCAGAGGCAGGCCCTTTATTCAGTCGAGGCGACAGTGAAAATACACAAGACCTGACAATGACGGATGACTCGCTGTCAGCTTGCTGCCTTAACCAAGGACAGAGTGCTTTCTCTGCGCTGTGCACGCACGCACACACACACACACACACACACACACTCACACTCACAAAACAATTAGTGCTGCAGCCACATCTGAGGCAAAACGGGAGAAAATCAAATCTGCAGTCACCCAACTGCTTTCACAGCCGTGTTCGGCAGCGACCTTAAACCGTGCCGAGGACTGCCAGACTTCACTCTGCAGGCTGACAAATTCGTCTTGTCAAGAGCGAACCGAACACTAAACACAGGGAACGCCACGCAAATGCAAAAAAAGCAGACCAAAAAAAGAAACCTCCATAACATGCAGGCTGCAAGCTGGCTGCAGAATTTACAGTTTTAGATCAATATGTGCGATTTAATGTGTGTCACTGCTGTTCCTGTACAGTCTGGGTCACGTCCTGTATCTGCTATGACTCAATCTGCTCTCTAAAGCCACAGGTCGGTTTATTTATAGTTCTTGACAGTAAAATCTCTTCCATTCTGTGGATAGAAATGTTTCCCAAAAGGTTTTATAATGTATTGCTGGAGAAATGAACAATATGTCTTAAAATACAAAGAGTGAATGAAAGAAACAGATGGATGTGAGATATGAAGGACCAGAGGGGCATAAGTTGGTTTTGACAAAGTGATTCAAATGGTTGACTGTCTTGATGAAATATATATTTTTTTGCATCAGTATTGAACCAGATTTCATGAACCCACAGCACACTTTTGATTCAGTCGCTAGAGGCAAAGGAATGTACTGAAAACTATCTCGACCCCAAATCTGACATCTACCGACAAAAATGCGCTTTAATACAGTAACTTCTCTCACATGTGCACATAGTTACATTATCAAATTTAGCTTGATTACATTATTATTATTAGAAACAGACCTTGTTTCATTTCTACTACCCAAAAGTATTTGTGATGTTTTAATAAACCTTCTGAACTCCAAAAAATCCACCAGTGGGTTTGACAGGCATGCTATTTTTTAATGAAAAAATGGCACAATTTATCATCTGAGAAAACAATAACAACTGGCAGAATAATCGAATTTTGAACTTTCTGACTGTCCTGGAATGAATCATATGTGACTTTCGGATTTTGTCGGGAAAAACAACCAAATCTAAGCTCAAAATCGAATCGTGTAATCAAAATCAATTTATTCTCATTTTTTTTTAAAAATGCTGAAAATAAACTATTTGTTCTAACTAGATTCTGTGAAAAACTAAAAATTCTGTCCTCCTTTGTGCAACCAAGAAGTCATTAGCAACTAAGCTACGACCAACAGTCAGGTAACAAAAATTCAGGAACTTTTCAGCTGAACTGGGATGAACTGCAGGCCTTGTTTACAGACGTATGGAAACAAATTAAAATGGAAGCAGCAAAATATCTATTAGTAAGTAGGAGCTCCACTCTCTTTTCCAATTTTGGTAACAGCTGTGGGCACTTGGAAAAATGTTGTACATATTGATACCAAGTTTGAGTAAAATAAATAATCTGAAAAATTCAACTCTGTTTTAGTTCCACTGTGCGATTTTTGAGCACGCTACACAGTGAAGATATTTCGAAATAGGACAATTAACATGAACTGTATAGTAAATAGGGCATGATGAACCTGGAAAGTTGTTTTTGTGCCTAAAATTGCACAAGAAATAAGGAGATACTGCAAAAATATCCAAATAATTACTCCTGCCTGGTTTCATACTAGCTATTAGCTGTAGCAAAGTGCTCATAGTTGAGGAATTTAAATTTTTTTTTTAAATTTAGGGTGTTTGTATTCAACACAGAATAAATTTTTGAGTTCTCTCTACGTCTAGCCATGGTTGTATTGTTTCCATAAAGGTTCTGAATATCATTTTGCAGTAAAAAAAAAATGAGCCCGCAGTGAGTAAAAATGTGACAGGAACAAATAAAAACGCTCAAAACGGCCTGTGGTTCAGAAGGTTAAGAGCCTGACTTTACTCCTATCTGCTCCTGTAACAATTTATTCCAAATCATATATCAGTAACTGTTTCTTTTTAATAAATACAACCAATAGCTGTTAACATAACACATACATCAAATACCACCTATGCCCCTCGGTACCAGGCCTTGAGAATAAAAGTGATGGTGATCAGGTCACTTTTTCATTCTAGCTTCCAGTGCACCGGTCCTTACCTGTGTTGGTCTCGGGACGAGGGGTGAGGTTAATCTCGTCGGCTACTGTTAAAGGAAGAAGGGGGGAAAGAGAGGAGGGGATACAAACATTTGGGGTTCAGTTAGTGCTCATGGCATTCCACATGCAACATCCAGGTAGCGCTGCCATCAACAGGAAGGGCTTCATCTCAATTAGGGTCGGACGCCATGCGAGACAAGGGAGGTGGCGGTGGGGAGAAGGGAAATGAAAAGAGGGTTTGAGGATAGCAATCAGACTTGTTGTGATATCAACATGGCACACAGCGGCAATCTGGTGGGGAAGATTAGATATGATTATAGAGAGTGCGAGCAGAGAGACTGTTGCAGCCAAAGCAATCAGCGACTGTTCGCAGCCATTTCAAGGTGAATCAACTCGGTGAAGTTCTTGACTTTGGCGAGAGATGCAGAGTCTGTTTTCACACAAAGAGGCAAAGGGGTGGAATACATTTAAATAGGAGGAACATGTCTGAAACATGCAGGAACATGTGCTCAAGGTTACATGAAATCTGGTTCTTTATGGAGTTCAAACTTGGTGCACTGAATTTTTCAAACGACTCAAACGCTGAATTTGCTGCATTTATGCACTTCAATCCAGCCGTTTTGTTGGGGGAAAAAAGAGAAAGGAGGGTTTTACCACCTCCTTGGAAATTTTTCAAACCTTCCTCAGCTGTTTAACTACTGGAAATGACAGAATTTAGGTCTCTGTGCATCATTTGCTTCTTCATTTCAGTATTATTAAGCACTGGGTTGAATATTTTTCCACTTGAAGACATGTAAATTGAATTTCCCGACAACTACAATCTGGATCTTGCAGTGAATGGTATTAAAAAGTCCAGAACTCGAGTAAATCCTGAAAATTCAAGCCTTAATATGACAAGCAGGTGTGTTAAAACCTGAAGTGATAGTTAAGCGGAACACGATGGATAAAGTCGGCCTGACCCTGCTTTCAGACTCGAGGGTATAATATGAAATGCATTCATATTAAACATGTTAAAATTTACATCGATTTCACAAGAGAGGGAAAAAAAATGTATGAATAATTCCAGGCATGAATGCATGTGGAGGTTACCGCATTGCACCTTGGCTGCTGCTCTTGGAAAATCCTTGAAATTTAAAGCATAACCCGAACGCTGGAAGGCAAAGGGAAGTTTGTGAACACTGTACCTAAATCCATGCTCTTGGACTTGCGTGTCTTAATGATCTCAAGCTGCGCGGCGTCTCCGAACTGCTTGGTGCGTTTCTCCGACATGCTCTGACGTCCAAAACCTTCCCTCTGGAAAGCCCCGTCTGGATGGTTTTCATCTGTAGCCAGGGAGCTGGACGGAGGGAGCCACAGGTAGATTAGATTAGATGGACTTTATTGATCCTGCACGGGGCAAACTGAAGTTTCACGGCAAAATAAAGTGGAAGAAAACAGCTTACTAGCATAGATAAGTAGCAAAAAAAATCTAAAATTACAAACAGTTCTCGTATATTCTCAAAAAAATACGCAGAAAATCAGATGAAAATAAATGACACGGGCACTACAAGGTGAGAGAGAAAAAGAAAAGTTATCAAAATGGCATGAAAAATGGGGTTAGATGAGGAGAATAAGTTCAAAGAACTTGTATGATTTGACCTCAAAGTGTTCAAAGAAGGAGAAGGAAGGTGAATAAGAAATGGGGTGAATAAGGGAAGGACGGGGCAAAATCGTGGAAAGAATTAGGAGAAGTGAAAAAGTGGAAATATAATAAAATCAAGAGCTGCAGCCATGAGAGAATAAAGTTGGAGGAGAGAAGGATGTAGAAAAATGAAAGAAAAGGAGAAGAACTGAGAGAATAGAGAATGTTTGGGTGAAGAGATATTTTGTGTTTTATTGGAAAATAAGGGGAAGGAAGAGGCAAAGATGTCAAATAAATGGAATATATTTCACCATGCATAATGTAATTTACAACAGTTCACTGATAAACTGCTAAATTGTGCTTTTGTATTTATTCTTTTGCTCGTCTGCTATTTCTTGCATTTTTTCTTTCTAATTAGTTTCCACACTCGCCATAACTGCTCTGTGCTTGAATTTGTCTCAATAGTTCCTGGATTTTTTGTCACATGTGTGTTGGTTGCAGCTAAGTCAGTTATGCCTTCTTTGTTTAACAGCAAAGCACAGAATTTTTATTTTTTTCTGGAATCTAAAAATCCAGATGGAACACAGATATTACACATTATTAGTTTCGCAACTGATGGAAAGAGACAAATTTAACGATTTACACAAAAGTTTGAGGTCACCCAGACAATTTCATGTTTTCCATGAAAACTCACACTTTTATTCATGTACTAACATAACTGCACAAGGGTTTTCTAATCATCAATGAGCCTTTCAACAACATTAGCTAACACAACGCAGCATTAGAACAGGAGTGATGGTTGCAGTGTGGGACAGGAGATACCCATTTTAAATTGGATTTGGGTCACTTTTGACCCATGTTGCGCATCAAAGGGTTAAAAATCGGCCGCATCCAGCTAGAATAAACATTTACCACATTAACAATGTCTAAACTGTATTTCTGATCAATTTAATGCTATCTCCATTGGAGAAAAAAAAGCTTTTCTTTCAAAAATAAGGACATTTCTAAGTGACCGCTAACTTTTGAATGGTAGTGTATGTCATCTCATTGCACTTCACATAGTAAGTTAAAGATCTTACGAATTTTAAATAAAGAGCAGAGAACCCAACAATCCACAGTTGCCTTGGATTCCCTATGAGCGAACAGTTGGAGACGGTGGGAAGGAAGCAAAAAATGAGACAGAAGCAGGTATGTGATGTCCAGTATGTACAGTGGGTCAGGGTTGGGATTGAAGATGGGTTGTTCCTCATGTTAACGTTCAACAGAGGGTTGGCCTGTGAGAAGAAACTGTTCTTATGTCAGGTTGTTTTGGTGGTAAATTTAACGACTTATGTCTGTTTTTACAGTTCCTGCCTCTGGTTATTGCTGTAATTTAGCTGATTTTTTATAAAGATAACATGATTTTTAAACTCACCTCATAATCAACAAACTGAAAGTGCCATTTACCTCAGCTGACTGGAAATTAAGAATCTTTAACAAGAAATAATAATCAGACTAGCATAAATGGAAATCATTATGAGTTGCAGCTCGATACGATACATCGATTTGTTGTACTTTCTCACACTGTAACACACTGAGTCCTTCTCATCAGGCTGAGAGGTTGTGAAGAAGAGGACTGAGCTCTTACAATCAGCCAGTAATCAGGAGAATGAACACACATGTTCTCCAGCCACCATCACTGGAGACACACTGACCTTGTTGAGATGTGCAGCTTTCAGAAGGTTAGAATCACATTAAAATAAGCCCAATGAATCTGCCACCATATGCATGAAATCCTTTTGAAAGAACTTGTCAAACGTGGCGCAGCAAAGCAAACAGAAATGATTTACCTGCTTTAAATTTTTAACCACGCGGAACTGCGACTACCTGAAGTGTTTAGATTGTGTGTGACAGGCATGAAGGAAAAATCCGGAAAAAGAGCTCCAACTTTTCGCCCACCTGTCGATGTGACCGGGCGGCTCTTTGGCCCACGGCGGAGTCACGTCAGCTGCGAAGCCGACGTCGTCGTGGGAGCTGGAGGACGACTGGTCGGAGAGGTGCGGCGGCAGCAGTGGTGGCCGGTCGTCCTCGATGATGACGGTGTCGTCCTGCGGCATGTTGACGGTCGGAGACAGCTGGTAGTTTCCTGGAGGAGACAGAATCAGTACCTTTAATTTTCAGATCTTTTTTCCCCAAGTGTGTCTGTGTCTTCAGAGCCAAAGATTCCTGAGGCTGTATTGTATTTATTTCCATTTTCTATATTTTCTATGTCCTTTCTCTGTCCTAGAGTCTGTTTGTCCGTCTGTCTGTCTGTCTGTCTGTGTGCAACATTACTCAAAAACAGACAAACTGATTTGGATGAAATTTTCAGGAAAGGTCAGAAATGACACAAGGACCAAGTGATTACATTTTGATTTTTGTGGTCGATAGTCTAGATCCACAGATTTGTTAAAGATTTTTGTATAATTGCCACATAGCGGCACGGCGTCACTGTAACTATGACAACAAGCGAAAACTATGTCATCTGCCTGCTGACGATCACATGATTGCGATCCTACTACAAATCCACCTGAAATGATACAAGGAACAACTGGTAAAATAGTGGGAGTGTTTCAGTGGTTGTGTGTGAATAAGAAAAGGTTGGTTAACCCTCTGAACCACAAGCAGTTTCTGCTCGTTTTTTGCTTCCTGTCACGTTTTAACTCACTGTTGGCTCATTTTTCACTGCAATAAAGAGTCCTGCATCTCTGTGGAAACAGTATAACCATGAACAGAAGTAGAGAAAACTCAAAATTTTTCTTTGTACAGCAAAACAAAGTTACAAATCTTTAGAAAAATATGAAAGGTGATTTTTTTTATAAACTTATTTTACAAATATTGAACAAAACAATGGAATCAGCATGTACAACAGGTGCTAATAATACTGGGAAAAAACTGTGGCTCTGCATCAATAGATATTTTTATTATACATTTTTATAACCTCTACAATGTAGGTATTTTTCACACCTGGAAAAATCAGCCAGAAAGGTGTCTCACTATGCTGAACGTATCTTACAGCTTACAAACATGTTGCTCAGCTGCACTGTTTTTGAGCCTTACTGCTCTTATTTTATTGCTCATGTACGTTTTATTTTGTTTCCGGTTAGTTTCCTGTTTGCAGTTTAGCTCAAAAGTTCCTGAATTTTTGTCACATATCTGTTGGTCACAGCCGAGTCTGTTACAGCTTCTTTATCACATCGTGGAATACAGAATTTTAATTCTTTTACCAAATCTGGACACATTAAATAGTTTATTTTTACTGCATTTTAAAATTGAATTTAAAAGTGGTTATGATGAAATATGATATTAGGCATAGATTTGGTTCATTTTTCTGACTGAACCACACATCAGAAATTATTAGTTCTTTGACCAGTGAAAAGTACAAAATCGGACGATTCCTTCTATTTTACAGTTTCTGGCTCTCATAAATGGTGTAACTGTGTTTTTTTTTTTTTTTAAGCGGCAACATTCCTTTTAACCCCACTGGTGGGTTTTAGAGTTAGACTGAGATGACTTTATAAATCCCTGGAGGGAAATTAAGTTGTTACAGCAGCATGGATAATCAACAAAGGGGTAAACAATAAGACAAATGTCTAAAATAAAATAAAATGAAATAGAAAAAATCTACAGAATACACAAGAGTGATACAGAAATGTGCAAATGAACAGAATGTGTGGTTCAGATGGTTAATGTCACTTTTTGTGCTTCTCCTTCACAATCAAAAAGCAAACAATGTCTTTCCCAAGTAAAAAAATTTACATAACAGACAAAGAGTCTAAGTCCTTGAACACAATCTGGATCACAAAGGAAATTATAACTGCATTAGAAATAGAGAAAAATGTCAGTTTATATCCATTACTGTATCTGCATACTGCAGTTTTGTGTGTTTTACAAAAAAAGTATTTGAAATTTGCCAAACAAAATTTCTATCAAACAAGATCTATATCAGATTTTCAGTAAACCAACATTATCTAGAAGCAAATCTGTTGTTTTATTCTTTATGGTTTTCTTCTCTTCACGAGAAAAACAGTGAGATTTTAGACACAAAACGTCTTGTCAAGGTCTTGTTGTTTCTTACAGTTCGGTATGACGCACACAATGAATATGCATATCAGTGATGAACTCCTCCACAGCTGCTGAATACTGTGAAAAACATCCACCATGTTTATGAATCTAGAGACACAAGCATGAATTCTGAGTTATTTTCAGAGTGTAGAGTTTCATCAGCATGAGTCACATTTGCCCACAGCGTGTTCTACTGCTGATTCAGAATTCCATCATTAAAAGTTCACTTAATTTCTGACCTGCAAGTAGACAAATGTTTCAACAATTCAGATATAAAAAAGAAATCTGAACATTTGTTTCTTTCAGCTCCAAGGTGAAAATTAGAAAAATATAATCAGCATTCATGCACAAAAACTGGTCATTTACTGAGCAACACCTTTAGGATTTAATTTATTTGTGACAACAGGCTACTGTATTAAGGATGAGACTGTAGAAACCATTTAATAGGGCAACAACAAAAACAAAAATAATTGCTTTCAAAATTTAAATAAAACAAACAAAAAAACCCCAGTAACTTTTTAAACCACAAAACATATTTTGAAGTTTAAAAGCAGCGTGAAACTGCTCCTGGCTAATCAGCTTACACCAAGAGCAGTTTGGCAGCAGGCACAATGCTGTTCCTACGTCAAAACACTATGATTAATTCAAGCTGTGCCCTCGCAAATAAAGATAAAAACCTCCCTGTGCCGAGGCAAAAAAATAAAATAGTCCCTTCTCTCTGCGTCTGAAAAGCACGGCTTAAAAACTCCCATTGATATGCAGCGCATGACTTTGTCTTTAATCTGTATTTTGAAATTGGCATCAAAAGAAGGTTAGCTTCAATGCTTCATAAAGGCCCTCTGTGCTGAGCTTAGGGAGAAGTTTGTTTGTCTTTAGCATTTAATGTCTGGGATTTAAAGCTGGAGACCTGGAGGTCCGAGCCAATCTCGCTGTTTGTTCCCCATAACTGAGCACCAGGGGACCAGTGGGCTACTGGTGCCGCTACATCCAGCCAGCGTGGGTCAATGACCTGATGTCAATGAGCTGAATGGAGGAAAAACAAAACGGGGCAAGGCTGGGAGGTGGTAATGTGCGAGGGTGTGTGTTTATATGTGTGTAGAGGTCAATTATAAAGTCATTGATCATTGTTTTTGTTTCTTTCCTCAAATAATGAGAAGCTACTAAGTGCTTTTTTATTCAAATTAGCTCACTAATGCACTTTATACTTTCTTAACCCCATTTTAGAAGCAGAAAATAGCAAAATATGCTATGCTGCAAAACAAAACTCCTTTAAAAACCGTCAAATAATCTCACTAACATCTAAATAAAATAGCTTTTGTCTGCATTTTAAGTCATACTTACGGTTAAATTATGCTTAAAATTGAAGAAAAAAATACATGATTGACTGCTTATTAAATTATCATCACGATAAAAATCTTTGCAGGCAAAGAAAAATGTCATTTTTTTCCAATCAGCTTTTAACTAGCAAACAAAGACTTGGTGTTTTTGACGTCATTCTTCAGCCAAATGAAAGTATAAAGTCCTTTAGGCGACATATCAGAATGAATCTAAGAACAGGAGCAGCAAATATGGCAATTGTAATGTTTTACCAAACAATAATCAATGTCTGAGTGGACAATTGCGTGATTGATGTACATTTCTCAGTACTGTCGACTCTGGATGGAAATACAACTACGGACGATGCAGTAATAAATAAATACAATATAAAATGTGTTAATTGGGGAGTAATTCTTGAGCATGTTAAAGTCGCCTCTGGTTGTTGATTTAACCCCTAAAAACCTATCTCTGTGTATCAAAAGAAGTTTCATTTTAATGAAAATCTGCTTTAGAATGGCATTGATGCAACTCCACACTGTTGCTTCTTCCAGAATGTGCAGCAGCTCGAGCACACCAGCTCACCTGTGGCTCACACAAGCTGTAATACTGACGCAATTCAGCCAGACGCATTCCATCTGGAAACTGATTCTAAGGAAAAATAATAACATAATATACAAACTTCCATCCTGCAAAAGCTGTCACAGGATTGGCTCTTTAGGTTTGTTACATATGAAACCCCAGAAGGCTGAATCCATGTTTTTAAGACCATCATTGGTGCACTTTAGCTGAACTGCTTAAACATGATTATTTGTCTTTTAGCATACAAGAAAAAACATATGGACATGTTAACAAGATAAAAAAAAAAAAGAAAAAAACCCAACTTGATTTGTGCAAAAGGGTGGCATTTAACAATCGCAATAATGTGGGGAATTATATTAGCCAGAAAAGCTAGTCAATTATTTAGCTAACTTAAGTATCTAAGTGGCTTGGTAGCTAACAAAACTACACATTTTTTTTTTGCTTTTTCCCCCCAAAAACAAAAAAAAAAACAATCACTGGTCAGAGTATTATCTTTTCAGATGAAAAGCACTCTTTCCAAATGTCAGAGCATCTTTTCTTAGCATAACTTAAGCGAACATAAAGCTAACAGCAGACAACAGGCTTGTTTCAATAGCGACTGAAATAAACACAAAGACCAACCAGAAACTGTAAGGACCAGTTTCACTCCACAAATCAATACCGGTTCATTCTTCCTGCAGGTTCAGGCAGTCCACATTTATTTTCCACACGTATGCTTGGTGAAAGCATAGACTTCTGACTCTCCAGCTTTCCGTCGCCAGTATTTTAAGGATAACGGTCAAAAACAGGAAGAAAAATGTCAAATCATTTCAAAACCTCCAGCTGCCATCAACCCCCAGAACACCAGAGGACACACCGCTAAGGACAGCACGAGCTTCTTTGTTGTTTTTTGTTGCGTTTGCTGGTTAGAAGTTTGTGCAGCACAGTTGGAATAAAGCAACACGTTTCTGTGCACCAATCAAGCTTTAGCAATATTTATATGAATAAGTGGTGACAGATGTGGGGTTTGTTTGCTTCTGTAGCAGGAGCTTTATCAATCACACAACACCCACACATGAAGTGAATTATCGGGGATTTCTTAGTACTTCATGCTGCTTTAATTTCAGCTTTCATCGCTGCTTATAATTTATTCACATTTTCAGGTGCAATAGAGATTTTTTTAAAGTTATTTTTTTATTTCACCTTTATTTGATAGGTGCAGTGGAGACAGACAGGAAAGGAGGGAGAAGAGTCGGGGGAAGACATGCAGCAAAGGGCCATGAGTAGGAATCAAACCTAGGATGCTGCGTCGGGGACCAGCCCCTGTACATGGATCGACTGCTTAACCCAGTGAGCTATAAGAGCACCCCTGAGTTTCACGTGTTTTCATACGTCAAACAAGGATGATTTTTATATCAGACTGCTAGATTATGACCAAAAGACAGAAAAACTAAGATTCTTATCTATGAAAGCATAGAACAACTGCGAAGACAGTAATTACAAAAATGCACGACTACGTGTACAAATACTTAAGAATATATGTACATGTTTGTGGATAAGTTCACAGTGGGAGTGTGTTGGGATGCATCTCCAAACGTGTGCAACTACCTGGCCTGGTTAACTACCACTGTTTGTTTATATATATATATATATATATATATATATATATATATATATATATATATATATATATATATATATATATATATATTAAAAATAAAAAAAATTTTTTTTCAAGAAAACAAACTGAGTTAAAGGAGATGGAACATTTAAAGCAATTTTATGATTAAAAAGGACATTTGACCAAAGAATATGACCAAAAACAGAAAAGCTAAGATAATAATCTGTTAATAGATACCTGACATATTTATATTCAGTTTATAAAAATAAAAACAAATTGTGGTTGAAATTTCTGCATAGTGACAGCTTTTAGATGATAGAACAGTGAGAGTGATGACAAAGACACTTGTAATGACTTCTAATTATAAAAATGCACTGTTATGTGTGCAAATATCTATGAAAATGTATGCATGTTTGTATATGAGCATGCAAACACGCGGCATAAGTGTGTTGGGCTGCATCTGTAAGAGTGTGTGAGTGCACTGCCTCAACACCGTCAGTCCCTCCCTGTTTCATCTCCAACTGTTCAGTGTGTGTTTGTGCTCCTTTCAGCTCCCTCCTGCTGCGTATGTTTGTTATTCACAGTGAATTTGGGACTTGGGGTGAGTCCTCTGGCACAGCACGACCTCCTCTGTGTCCCGGACCACACACACACAAACACACATTTTGTACACACAAGTCACCGCACATGTGCACTCCCAGAAACCACTTAATCCCATTTCCCTAAGCAGTCCGGTGCGCAACGCTGAGAATCCCGTCAATGTCACAGTTTGAATCACTGCAGTACAATCAACTGGCAGCCGCTGAGTAGAAAACCGATGAATCTGTCAAGTCAGTCGCCTGGTAAAAGAAGAAAAAAAAAAAAACAGGCTTCTTTGTTTTAGTGCCAGCAGCCGTCGGCCAGCAACAATAGCACGGCCATGTGGACAGAGTGCACACCCAGCATCACCTGAGAATCACCTCCATAAACACACAATTCCCAGCGGCTGCAATAATTTCTGCAGGGGAACAATAGGTGGCATTTCATTTGAGATTCTCCCATTGAGGCTATTATTAGACAGTTATTGTATAAAAACTACAAGGCAAAAAAAAAAAAAAAAAATAGGGAACAGCCAAGAGGAAAGGAAGAGGGGTGAAGAGATTTTCTGGATGAAAATGGAGATAGCAAGAGGTGTGAGAATAACATGGGGTGAAAGACATACAGAGGAGTTTTTTTTTCCTCTCTTTTCATTTTGTCTTGTCTCCATCTATTTGCATAATTAGTAAGGAGGTTATTGCCAGGGGTGCCGGGCCTTGAAAGCTATTGGCCTGAAGGAGTAATTAAGTCGCTCTCTTATCCACGGCATCTTCAGAGTGATCTAAAAAGTGTGCACGGAGCCAAAGACGCAAGCTGATACATTCTGAATGGGAATGATGTTGTCTTCTAAGAAAGCCCTAATGCATGATTTATGTTTTGTGGCACCCTTACAAAGACGGAGCAGAGTTTTTCCAAGCAACTGTGAAAAGACCCCCCCGGCATTCACTCACACGCAGTTTTATTTATTCAAGGAAGGTCTGCTGAGCACGCAAAGCTTCGTATTCACACACAGTCACATATGGGAGCTGCAAAGTCTTCTGCTGTTGCTTTCTGTCCAGTGACAGTCTTGTCTTCCAAGCAGTTATGTTGGTAAATCGATGCATTAAGTTAATTCAGGGGGAAGTATAGAAGGTGACAACGATAAATTAGCTCCTGCAGTCTCCTGCATTTTGAGACCACACATGGTTCAAGCATTACAAACCCAAACACTGACCAGAGGAACTCCCAGAAATGTACTTTTAAAGGGTTGGTCAACCCAAATTACACACAGAAACCACAATTGTTGCCCTGTTTTTAAGTGGCTGCAGAAAGTTTGTTTTTTTGGTTCATGTTGTTCTTTGAGACGGTTTCCTTTTTTTTCTCCAAAATACAACATATTCCAACAAGTTCCACTGAAAAAAAAGCATTTTGTGTGTCTTAATACATTTTTAAATTTTTGTGAACTTCATCAAAAGTTATTACAACTTTTTTTATTGTGTCAAATCTAGTTTAGGTCTAAAATGCCCTTTTATACTTTTAAATGAATTATATGTTAGAATTAGATGAGGAATGTGTTTTTTTAATCTAGTGTTGCTAAGATGACAGATTAACCCTCCAAACCCCAGACAGCTCCTGCGTATTATTATTTTTTTTATTCCTGTCATATTTTTACTCACTGCAGGCTAATTTTTCACTATCCTGCATCTCTATGGAAACAGCACAAACATGACAAGGAGAAAAGAACTAAAAATAATTTATGGGTAGTACAACAAAGTTAAAATGAAATAAATAATGCTAAAATATTAAATAAAAAGTTTATTTTTTTGATTTTGTATCTATTTTTTTCCCTTTTGACCATATAGAAATATTTATTAGTTTTATTTTTCTGACATTTATTTTTACTTTTAGAATATTTAGTTCATTTTACAAGAAAAATAAATCCAGAATACCCATGTAATGGTGTGGTGGATATTTTCTTGGCACACTTTGGGCCCCTTAGTACCATCTGAGCATGGTTTAAACACCACAGCCGACCTGAGTATTGTTGCTAACCATGTCCATCCCTTTATGACCACAGTGGACCATCTTCTGATGCTACTTCCAGCAGGATAAAGCTCCATGTCACAAAGCTCAAATCATCTCTAACTGGTTTCTTGAACATGACAAGTTCACTGTACTCCACAGTCACCAGATCTCAATCCAATAGAACGTTTGGGATGTGGTGGAACAGGAGATTGGCATCATGGATGTGCAGCTGACAAATCTGCAGCAACTGCGTGATGCTGTCATGTCAATATGGACCAAAATCTCAGAGGAATGTTTCCAACACCTTGCTGAAAGAATGACGCCAAGAATTGAGGCAGTTCTGAAGGCACAAGGGGGTCCAACCTTTTACTAGCAAGGTGTACCTAATAAAGTGGCCATTGAGTGTATATTGATGTTTCAAACAACACAGATAACATATTCAAGAATGAATCTCTGGTTGTTATTGTTAACATAGCAAACATTAACTTAAGAGATCATACTCGGGGAAGCATCAAGCAGAGTCTAGCAGCTTAAAATTCGAGCCCGGTGGCCTTTATCCTCTTTACGTAGCCTGCAGTAGCAAATTAAACAGCAGTTCAAATAAGGTTTTAATCCTTTCCCTACCTCTTCAATCTCACTTTTATACAACAACTGCTTTAATACCTCTTGGTCAAGCCAACTGGACCCATATTTCTAGGTTTCCTTACTCACTTGATTCGAAGTGATTCGAAAACCACATGTAGGAAGAAGATCCAAAATAGGTTTTTCCTTTTGGTGGTCAAGAAAAAATCCCACAAAAACTGGCCTGATTAAGTGTTTAATAAGCAGGGAAATGTCTCTTGTGTCTGTGATAGTAATTACAAAGTGCACATCCCTTCTAAGGCTGACAGAGGAAGCTTCTAGTGGTGTCTTGTTTTGCTGAGGTAAAGTATTAGAAGGAAACAGACCACGCTGGCAGCTTTGAAATCTAACTTTCCCTGATTAGACTGCCCAGTTTAGAGTCACAGCACAACACGTGAGGATCAAAGCAGGTGGAGCGAGTTCAAAAATGCAACATTGTGCCTGTATAATCCTGATAGTTCAAGAGTCAGACATCCTGAAAGGCTCACAGCACTGAGGTCAGGTCATTCAAGGTGATCTTTTTACATGGAATCTCCTCCACTCTTGTCAAGGTTGATGATTAGAAAACACTCTTTATTTTGGAACGTACTTAATCGTATTTAAAAGAAGACCGAGGGCAGAAGAACAAATATCAATAACATCTTGGTATTTTTTCTTTTTTCTAGTCTTCCTGTATTAATTTGTCAAATGTATTCTTTCACTTCCTCACATTCCCTTATTTCCTCACTTTTCCTATTGGTTTGTAGCTTTTTTCTTCATTCTTTTTCTTAAAACTTCACTTGACGTAACACTGCATCCAGTACTAACCAACTATTCTTTAGGTATCTGCAGAATACTGAAGCAAAGACATTAAACTACATCTCCATTGGTTTTAAAGACAAACAATGTGGCCGGCGCTGTTCTTTATTCCTAAATTCTTTTTTTTTCTGTCTTTTCTTTTCTGCAAACTGCCCTCTGATACCTCAACCCTGCGAATGGGTTCAACAGGGAACATTATCTTAAGAAAAAAAAAATGCAAAATTGCATGATGTATCAGAAGGTACTGTCAGATCTTCAACCTCTTCAAGTGTCCTTGAATTAATCATGTGTAACTTTGATTTCACTGGAAAAATTAAGCAAATCTAAGCTCAATATTGTTATTATTTTATCAGTCATTTATTCTTCACATCTCATTTTTGAATAAACCATCTTCTCAAACCAGATTCTGTAAAAAATAAATAAATAAAATAAAAATAAAAAATTCTGGGCTAATCAATGCAATGAAGGAACCGTGAAAGACACAGGTGTGACCAGTAGTCATGTCCCAAAAATTCAGGGACTTTTCAGCTGAAAGGAATAAAACTTCCAGCAAATACAAGGCAAGTCTGAGAACAAATAAAAAAAAACAAAAAAACTTTATTTTATTAAAATTATTATTTATTTATTTATTGTATCTATTTATTTATTTTTACAAATAATGGCATTATAGCTGTGTCATATGGCACAGAAGACATTTTTCAGCTCTCTACTTCTAGTCATGGTTGTTGCTGTTTCCATGGAGGTGCAGGACTTTATACTGCGGTAAAAAATGAGCCAACAGTGAGTAAAATCGTGACAGGAGCAAAAAAAGACACTGCTAGGGATTCAGAGGTTTCAGTTCTTGTGATACCTGCAGAATCCTGAATTCTGTTCTACCCACTGGCTCGAAGGACAAACAATAAAGCCTGCACTGTTGATTTATTCACCTCATTCGTCTTTGCTTCCTTAACATTTGCCATTTACTTGCTATCCTGTAGGCTTCCCTCGGCTCGGATTGATTTTTAAGGTCTTATTATTTGGTAATGAAGTCCTGAATCCGCTGCTCCTTGTTTGTCTCTCTCATATGCTCTTATCCAGCCTCCAGGCCTTTAATGTTTTCTGGCTGTTTTCAGATTTTAGTTTGACAGAGTGAAAGTGTGTTTGCAGATTGTAGAAGGTGAGTAGTCTTCTCCTTTCCAACAAAGCTGCCCAGCTGATAATTCTACAGATTTTTTTCTTTATTGACTTTATATGGCCTTTGGTTGAACTGTAGCGCTGGAGCTGAAGATGCAACCATCAGCTTGTCTGGTCGGCTTGGTGACAGTGATCTTGTCTGCCACTGTTAAGCTGCTGTATCTCCTGTATATCTGCCTCGTGCTTTCACTCCAACCCTGTACGCTCATTAGAAGCCCTTGCTGTTTGTTAAGGATGGATGAACGCAGCCACTGTGGCAGTATGGAGAAACTTCACCTATTAACACTTTCCGTGTTGCTCACAGTTCTTTTTTTTTTTTTTTTCTGTTTACGCTAACAGCAGTGTCAATGTCAACCCATCTGCAAGACAGGAAAAGTGAGTTCACACTTGCAAATTATGCTGCATTGATTAATGAGATAGAGTTTGCAGGAACTAATTTTAAAACTGATTAAAAGTTGGTGTTCATCTGCTTAATTAATTTACATTAAATGCACTTCCTGAATTGCAACAGCGGAAGAGGCAGTCCTACGGATAATTTAGGTCTTATTGGAAGATGGTTGGGGTTTGTACTTCCTGGAAATTCAAACAGGAGAGCTGTGCAGTCAGACCATCTGGTGTACAGAAGGCTTTCCCTGACGTCATGAAACTTAACCACGTATCCATCAATCATTTAAGTGCTACATACGTGCAATCCTGCACAGATGCGTGCAAAGCTCCTACGGATACAAACATGCTTGCTAATCTCCTGCACTTTGTCCAACACACACTCTCTGAGCAATGACACACAGGTCATTCAGAAGCAGACACACTCACGAGGAGGGAAACCAACACAAACGTACACAGATATGGTTTCAGAAAACAAAACAAACTGTCGAGGGGCCGTTTTTCCATCTCTGGTTCTTGCTGCTTGGCAAATTCAGAGACATTGAAACCACAGAGTCTTCAGAAAAGCTGATAAAAGGTGGCACATTTAGACTATGGAGGCAAAACCCGGCAGGTCAAATCATAGAGCACAGCATGAAAGCACATAAAAACAGCATGAAAATGTTGCATTTTTAAAGCGTAATCATAACCTTTTTACCTCTAAAACCTCCTGGCAGGTTGGAAAGGTAGGCTGCCTTTAAAAAACTGACAAAATTACACAATTTACCGATTCTAAAAACCATTAAAACGAGAAGACTCATCAGATTTTTGAATTTCCAATGGTGCTTGAACTAAACGTGTGACTTTCAGTATCATCAAGAAGATTACCCAAGTTTAAGCTTACAGTTCAATATTTCCTCTAAATCATTTGGTCTCACCAAAAATAAACCATGTCAACTAGCTAGATTATGCAAAAAACAAACGAAAAAAATCATGTGTTCCTAAATGCAACTTTGAAGCTAACGGTCACATGACAAAAATTCCGGGAATTTTCAGCTAAACTGGCCTGAACTGCAGACAGTGTTTACACAAACAAATTGTATTGAAAACATATTTAGGGACTTAAAAAAAATGTTGCACATGTTGATAAAAATATTTTTTATTGTTACTTTGCAAAATAAATACTCAAATAAATTAAATTTTGATTTCTTTCATTTTATGATTTATGATATTCTAAACTGCCATAATGCACAAACTACATTTTTGATTTCTCTCTACTTCTAATCATGGTTGGACTGCTTCCATAGAGGTGCCTTCAGCTGCTTTCTTTTTAGAAAAGACAGTTTGCATCTCAATAATTCTGCAAAATGTAACAGATATTTACCACAGATAGTTTGAGCAATATCTTTAAAATGCATATACCTATAACCGTGTTTTCATTCAAACGTATTGTAATTTTAACCACACTTTCTGATGGTAAACTGATATCACATAAACCTCAAAACAAGTCTTACTATTAGTTTGAGTTAGATCCAAGAAAACAGGTAATCTTAAAAACAGTAGTAACTAAGCGCAAAAAGTCAAAATCAGTAAGTTATGACACAAATGAGACACCCATCTTACCTATTGTGCGTGGCATCATGCCTTGCTGGGGCATCAGGTTGTCATCGAGGCCCTCCAGGCCACCGTACAGAGAATGGGAGATTCTGCGCTCATGGTCGTCCAGGGAGGTGTTCAACGTCTGCTGGGGTCCCAGTGGGCTCCCCGGTGTCTCCTATTTGAAGAGGGAGGCGATGTTAGACTTGTATTTGTTATTTCACAGCCAAATTACCTGTTTTGACCAGTTGAACCCAGTGAAATGAGCTCTGAGAAGGCACAAAGGTTAATCAGAAATCCTTTGTTCTCAAGTAGGGAGAAGTACAATAACATGGAGTCCTGCTAATGCTAGATAAAAGCCAGAAAATGAGGCTGAGGGGAGCTAGCCTTGCTAACATTTGTTGAGCAGTAATGGATGGACACAGGGGCGGCTATCCATGCTAATGCTACCGGTGTGATAACAAGGATAAATGAGCATGGATTTCCAATAGGCTGTTTGGCCAGAGGCTGTTAGCGAGCTAGCAATCCCACAGGGGACGGTTAGCCTGTTAGCATCTTGACATTTCCCCCGGGAGCCACAATGACACTCTCTTGTTTGCTGGACAAATAGACCATTTGCTGGCCGTGTCATCCATAAGCACACATCCACGGTGTGAGAAGGTGTGTGTCTTTATGTGTGTGTCTTTGCCGTCACTGTTTGCCCATTTGATCGGCGGCTGTATTGATTGGCTATGGTTTCTGCATGTCTTGCTGAGGATGATGACAGCTCGTGCCGTATAGATAACCGCCATCGCCGTGCATCGCATAAAGAGCGATAACACAATCACACTCAAGTCGATACTGGAGCCAAATAACCCCAGTCAATGGCCAGAACTAGCTGGACTGGGATTCGATCGGAGCAGAAGGTCTCTGCCCAATGATCCCTTCAGCTCACTAAATGGTTGAGGTGTCGTCACAACAACTGCCGAAATGGATTCAGATACAAACAAACCAGTGATGCTTACGAGAGAATACATATGTGGGAATATTAGGAGGCTGGCAAAAGAGTGAAGTGTAGAAAAGTGGATTTTTCAGGAGAAACTGTTTGATCAGATCTTAAGAACAGAAATATTTTCACATCCTCAATACCCACAAATTACATTACAGTAGAAGATCCATAGCCAAAAATACAAACATCATATTCTATTAAAAACACATCCAATAGAATGATATACCTGGAAGCTGGAGAGTCTTTAGATCATCAGGTTTGACCATCAGGAAAACTATTTTTCATTTCTTAGTTGTTTTGTGGAGATTGACTAAAGTCATATAGACAAAGAAACAGTTTCACAATAATTTCTAAAAACCTGGCAAAAGTCCTGAACATGAATTATGTGTTTTGAATGCAAAATGTAAATTTTCTGATACTTTTCAATGTGGTTAAAACTTTCATATAAATGTAGTAAATATTAAGTAAAGTAATCAATAACTTGAATACACTAACTTAAGTTGCTGCTGTTCCAGTAAAAAAAAAAAAAAAAAAAAAAAAACATAAGAGAATGAAAGAAAATGATAGTTTCTCACTCTTTAAATTATGGGATTGACACTAATGATGGCATTTATTAGCAGATTGCATCTTCGAAGCGCAAATATTGTGAGGGAAGTGGAAATTCATTGGGGTAATCAAGACGAGGGAACTAAGAACTTTAAAAAAAAGCGCAAAAAGTGAATTTGT
Source organism: Amphiprion ocellaris (assembly GCF_022539595.1). NCBI lineage: Eukaryota > Metazoa > Chordata > Actinopteri > Pomacentridae > Amphiprion > Amphiprion ocellaris. The sequence continues at coordinate 31,242,157 of NC_072775.1, forward strand.
AAAAAAGCCTGTAGCTTGCAAACGAATAGAGTGAGGCAAAAATACAACATTAGCCTCAGAAATGTAGTGTGATACATGTAGCTTACATTGGAAAAACAGAAGAAAACTATAGGTACTTGAATTATAGTTACTTATATTACTAGTACTTGAGTAATTTAACATTTGGCATTATTGCTGCCCTTATCTAGCAGGAAATAAACCAAAACAAAAATTTAAAAATGTAATTTAAAAAATTATATTGTTGTATATAAATCTATATAACAATATATAATATACAATATATGAAAAAATATATTCAAAAAATATAAATATAAAATATATAAAAACAAAAAATGCATATAATTTTAAAATATAAATATATTTTAAATATATAAAAAATACATACATAAATTAATGTCAGTTTTAATACAATGAAAAATATCCTAGCTCTTCACTCTGAACTACAGGACGGATACCAATGGTTCTATGGTTCTGCTGGGATGTCGGTTTTACCTCAAACTAATCTAGTCTTTGTAGGATGCCATTCTGTCTTTCATGCACTAAAGGCTGAACAGGAAATCGACCCATTTTCTGCACAAATGAAATGGCTTGAATCGCAAAGTAACAGAACCGATCGAAAATACACACGATACAATAAAATGTACGGCGGAAGCAAACTAATTTCTGAGGTGGCCATATGGTGCAGCGACTGCTGGCATGCGGCTGCTCTTGACTTAAAATGAGGTAGTTAATGAATTGGCCGAGTGAGGGGCCGAGGTGAAATGCCTGGGTAATAGCCGAGGGGATTCGCCACACCGAGGGCGCATCGACAAATCACACTGCAGCTCATTGCATATTCAGGCTGATAATTGAGCTCCGGGAAGGTCTCGATCCCATCGGGTGCCAGCGGTGATGTGGAAGCTAGCTGCTGCGTTTCTATGGGGATGCAGGAAGGAACGGAACCGCTTGGGCATGTGATTTATGCAACGGCAAACATTTGAGATTGATTTGAGATTGGCTGTCAGGGGATGGAGACATGGCGAGGAAAGTAAATACAGGATTATTTGATGCCATATGTCAGTAAATGTCAAAATGAGCTTTCATCCTATAGTAATCTGGCATTATTAGATTTTAACTAATATTTGACGGACAGATATTGAAAATCTACGCATTTGGAGTGTATAGGGGTTTTCTCAATCAGCTTTGAGCCGCCTCTTTGAGTTTGAGGGTATGAAATTGTTGTTTTCCTCTTCTTGTTTTCTCGGTGTCATGAACGCTATTTCTTATAAACAGCCAGACACTTGGACAGCCTCAGGCCATGCCTCCAGCTCTGCATGTGAAGCAAAGATCCACGATACTCCCACAGCTCCAGTTTTATTCATCCGCCGTGCTCTCTGTTAAGTCTCAGTGGCTTGACATGTCTGCAATACATCCACACACACACACCGACACACCAACACACACACACAAACATACATACAGAAATAGCCTTGAAAATAAATGCATACATGCATAAGCTGCACGTACCAGAGAACGAACTACACACTTCTTCACACATATACAAGCAAAGTTGCAGACACAAAGAAATGCACACACTCATACACACCTACACACACACACTCAGAGACACACATACACAAAACACACCTCCAGGCTTAGCCTCTGCTTTCAATTACCAGACGGACCGAGGGGAAATCAAAACTTTGACACACCAGGTTGGAAAAGGAGCGCAGGAAAGCCAGGCAGTGCCAGAGGCGTACACGTGCACGCCCGTCCATAGGCACAGAGTGGCGCTGCGCACGGATTCAGCCTCAGCTTTCAAACAGGCGACAGGCCAAGGTGTACAGAGAATGTAAAAACATGACATTGAAGGGGAGGAAAAAAAAGTTGTGTAGCTCGGTTCACTGCCATGTTTTTTTTTTTTCCTTTCACCTGCCTCGAGGGAGGCGAGCGAGCGTGGGAGGGGTGGGAGAACTACCATGACCTGACTGCTTACTTTCACTTTATGAAATAATTAACTGATGCTCATAAGGGGAGCTCCCTGTGGTTTGCTTTGATTTAGTGCTATATATTTATCACAGAAAGGAGCTTAGTGAAACGGTGCCTGTGTGACTGTTTAAGTGTCTGTACTCAGGATGTCAGACGCTCACAGGACACATGCACTACCTTTCAAATGTTTGGGGTCAATCAGAAATGTCCTTATGTATTGAAAGAAAGGCATTTGTTTTCAATGAAGATAACATTAAATTAATCAGAAATACAGTCTAGACATTGTTAATGTGGTAAATGACTATTGTAGCTGGAAACAGCTGATTTTTAATGGAATATCTCCATAGGGGTACAGAGGAACATTTCCAGCAACCATCACTCCTGTGTTCTAATGCTACATTGTGTTAGCTAATGGTGTTGAAAGGCTAATTGATGATTAGAAAGCCTTTGTACAATTATGTTAGCAAAAAGTGTGACTTTTCATGGAAATCATGAAATTGTCTGGGTGACTCCAAACTTCTGAACGGTAGTGTAAGTTAGTATTTTGATGCTACAAATGTCACCAACAGCCCGAATCCGGAACATCTGATCAAAGGTCGTGTGAAATAACAACTTAAAAAAAAAAGAAACTAGTCAGAATGCAGCAGACTGAGCTGCAATCTGGGTTTTTTTTTCTTCTTCTGTGATTTAGATCAAATTTCCGAGGCAGCAGGAAGCTGGTTGGCTGCTTCAAATCCCAGAACGACTGGTGAAGAAAAATCCCAGCATTTAACTGTGAATGAAATCCATCTCCGTTTAGTCCATAACTAGTGTTGACGTGTCCTTGTGCAGAGTGTTTACCCCCCAGTTTCTCCACTGGAACTGCTATGGGGTCAACAGTCAACAACAGCTGTAATGTGCAGCCGGTTCTGAGGTGTGAATGAGTGAAACCCGAGTGTGAAGCTGACTACTGCTGCAAAGGTCATGTGTGCGCAGTCTGGGTAAATTAAAAAAAAAAAAAGAAAAAGAAGAATCATTATGTTTACGTGTTCTGCGATAATTCAAAGTTGACCTCGCTGTAAATAATACAGCGCTGTCACTCATGTACCATACAGTTAATTTTCTCATTCATGAGCTGTGACCGATGATAAACACTTCATCTTTTCAAGCCACAAGTGAACTCAATGGCAGTTCACAATGTTTATATAAAGACATACTGTAGATTCTATATGGAAGGAGATGTCAGTCAGGGCCTTTGTCTAGTCTGACTTAGAGTAAACCACCTTTAACACAACAGATAGCTGGAGCTGTAACTGTAAATGCCTGTACCTATAGTTGGGTTTCATCAAAATGTATTGTAATTTTAACCACATTTTCAAAGATAAATATGAATTTATGTAGTTTTACATCCACTCTTGTTATGGAAATATTAAGAGTTCATCAAGGTAAGCAGTTAGTGGCAAAAATTCTAAATAAAAAACAAAGCTTGGTGACGGAGAACACACTGGACAATGGAAGTAAAGACTTCTGAATGACTAATATAAAAGCAAAGTGCTTTTGGAGGATCTCTGGTAACAGCAGAAGCTTGAGAGTAAATTGATATTTGTCATAGTTTAATAACTAAACTTGTGTCCACTGCGCTGTATGGCATTTGGCTTTAATCGATACACAAAGTTTTCAACCTTTTCTAAGTGATATTTTGCGATTTCTTCAGATTTGAGGTGCAATCTGTGTGGAATTTCCACTCTGGTGGATGGAAACAGCTTACGTCTATCACATGCACATGTTTTCTGTGTTTTATTGACAAATATGGCTTTAATAAAGTACTATTTTTATGACAGTGGTCTAATATTCTTTAATGTTCAAGCTAAATATCGTTGAACTAGTGAGTTGTTCAAACCGTCCTTGACCGATTGCATGGAGGCCTTCATAAAATGTGTCTAACGTTGCTGCTGCCTCTCCCACAAAAGTAGGCCGCAAAAGTAGAATCTAGTTCTAAAATATTAAAATCAATCCATTTCTTTTGGTACACCCCTGAATGAATCCAGTGTGTCCTCGCTCCTCACCTCGTTTCTTTTGGCCACTCTTCTGGCCACGATGAGCTGGATCATCCCACGCTTGTTGCCTTCCGTCGACATGGACTTACGTAGCGTCTCCATGGCGTCCTGGTTGGTTTTGCCCAACAGCGACTCTCCGTTCACAGCGATTAACTGGTCGTTCACTCGCAGCCGCCCATCCTTTTGGTGGAGGAAAAAAAATCAAACATAAATCTTTCAACCAAAAAAGTAGAAACTGTGTTTTTCTAGCTGCTAAACAGTACACCCTGTGTGATGAATAAAAAGCAGTTGTATCTCCAACTTAACAGTAACCCTGATCTAATCAGACTAACAGTCTCGCTCAGAGAGTGTATCCTGTTCATAGTCATGATATAATGTCTAGCAGACAAGAGTGCTTTTAAGTCCATTATTTTGTGCTGTCAACACAAGCTTGTTTGTACGAAAAACAATCAAGTTGAAGGACTACCGAAATTGACTGCGGCACACAGCAACAGCAGCAACAGAAAATTGGGCACTTTGTTTTTCTTCATACTTGCTGGAAAACAGAAAAATGATTCTGTTTCACTCTCCCAGTCAGACTCGATTTTTAGCAGGAGTTGAGTTGCCTTTTTTGGCCTTTCATTTGTAAATATATTTAAGATTTAAGAGTTTTAACAGGGCTACACAGTAGCGTGGTGGTTAGCACTGTCGCCTTGCAGCTACAGGATCCCTGGTTCGCATTCTGGCCTTAACAGGATCTTTCTGCATGGAGTTTGCATGTTCTCCCTGTGCATGTGTGGGTTTTCTCCGGCTTCCTCCCACAGTCCAAAAACATGCTGAGGTTAAATGGTGATTTTAATTTGTCCATAGATGTGAATGCGATTGTTTATCATGTGGATAATGGATGGATGGAAGAGTTTTAATAGCTGCAAAGACATTCCAATGTGAAGCATCAATTATAATTCTAAATTTTAACTTGGTGCCACTTGCAATGGGTTAGATAGTATTGATTGATGAGTACAAAATTGATTCCTGAAATGTTCCAATCAGGACAAACTCACAAACTTCAGAGATGATTCAATTGATTTAACATTTTGGTTATTTAATGGGGGGAAAAAAAAACTTTCTCAGAAGAAAAACTGCAACATTTTTCTTTTATATTTCAAGGATTCAAGATTCTTAATTATCATGCCAGCATGCATAGTGACATGAGGCGGCACAAAATTAGTACTCGGGTCCCGGTTGAAAGTCAAAGAATAAAGATAAATAATGGAAATTACAAGCAATATAAACAATACAGACAAATGTATATTTCCACTCAAACCCTCCATCAGTTTGAACAGAAGTTGTTGTACCTTGCAAGCCGCTCCTCCATTTATGATGGATTTGACGAAGATACCCAGATCTGCATGGTTTTCCTTGGAGCGGTTGCCTTTGACGCTGACACCCAAACCTGCTGAACCGGAGTCGCTGAGAGGAATCTCAAAGGTCAGAAACTCTCTAGTACCGTCTGGAGTCAAGACCAACTCATCTTCTTCTGTCTTCTGAAAGAACAAAATAAAAAATAGAGAAACAGATTTTAAAACTTGTACAACAAAACAATAATTAACCTTGAATACCATAAAAAGCCACCTAACCAGCAACCACACGAGAACATATAAAAATCTGCAGAGTCCAAAGAGGCACACTCACATTTAAATACAGTAAAAAAAAAAAAAAAGCTCCTACTATAATGAGTATTTAATTATACAAAACAAAAACATTCATGCATTTATTCCAGCCTAAAGCAAGAAGCACAAAAGCCTCTTCAACCCTCACTGTGCTCCTTTGGGTTAGCCAAAGGACAAAAGTTAAAAGGACATTCATTTGGCCACCTGAGGTTAATGAAAAGTACTTGCATGTAAATTGCAGCTGGGCAGATAGCGGTGAGCTAAATCAGAGTGCAAGCTCATTAACTACATCAGATATATTAGTGTTAAACAGACGAGCACAGCTAAGTGCCCGTCTGCTTAAAAACAGGTGCTTCGTGTATAAAGGAAGCAACAAGACTTCATTAATACTGAACTATAAACAGCAGGCGGTTCGTTGAAACTCAAGAAAAGTCTCAAGTTAAAATGGGACTCTATCAGAACAGGATTGTTGGTTTGGATGTCTTGTACCAATGAATATTAGGTTGGCTTTTTAAGAGAAAATTTTATTGCTGTTTGTGTCTGATACAAACTCTAAAAATGTATTTTCATCAAAATCTTTCAATTCTTACAACTAGACTCCCATACAGGAACATGCATTTGAGATTGTAGCTTCAAACTACATTCTACCACCTTGTTTAACATCTAAAATCACAGAAAATGCATCAAACGTTAAGTCCCTTGTGCACAGTAAAACAGCCAACGTCTAATATGTCTGTCGTGTGCTTGAAAGCGAGTCCTGAAGCAAAGCAAATGCATCTGGATGACTCTTACTGTGAAGCAGCAGTGGGTAAACCACACAGACATGCTCCATACCAGCACATCTGTCAGCACACATTACGTTATATTCATAAAATCATCGGCTGAACTCTGCCCTCTCTGGAAAACATCTCCAGCTCCGGCTACCTCGGTAGAGAAATGTGAAGGACTCAACGTGCTCACCACCTGTTTGACCTGTTGCTGTCTGGATGGCGCTACAGGACCAATAAAACTCACACAACTGGTCTCAAAGAAGGCTACTTTCACACACGTGTTTGTACACTGAATTCTAACTAGCAGTGAACCAACTCTGGGGTCTTTTATTCTTGTGCAACCATTTTCATTCAAATTTGTGCAATAATTATTGGGTAATAATCAACTTTCAGACTGATGCAACTGCCACCTCTAATGATAGAGTTCGAGATTTATTATTTATTTACTTTGTTTAATGTTTTTGCACTCTGAATTCCATTATATTTTGTACAAAATAATAACAATAGTTGCTTTCTACTGTTTTATATTTATTCTATTACTGAGTGTTAACCACATTTATTATGTTGTATTATATAATATCTGTATTTTTGGTGCTAAACTTAAAATAATTTGAAAACCATTAGCATAATCTATTAATCTGACATATCTACAGCACATATAATTACAGAAAACATGCAGTTCAGTTGATGGACTGCTTCCTGATTTAGAATAATAGACTAATATTTGAAATGCTTCAGTGAAACAAAAACTCCAAATATGAACAGAAACACAAATGAGAGGCCATGACTCGTATCTTTAAGAGGACCTGGTGACTCCACTATGCTCCTGGGGGTAATTCTGTTGGCATGGTTTAGCTTAGAGGGGACAATCAGTGATAAATCAGTGAAAAGTTGTCCTGAAACATCACCTTTATCCTGTGATGGAACATTTCTATCCTGATGGAAGTGGTCACTTCCAAACTGATAATTCCCTGATCCAATAGTGCACAAAGAGTCACTGAAGGATTTGATGAAAATGGCCTTTGCAGTTGCCAAATCCCATCCCAGTTGAAGGCATATGGGAGATTTTGGACCAAATATACTCCACTATCATCATAAAAACACCAAATTGGGGAGTATTTCTTGGAAGAATGGTGTTGGATCCCTCCAGTAGAGTTCCACCGACTTGGAGAATCAATGCCAAGGTGCATTGAAGCTCTTCTGACCTTAATGAGACTTGCTATGTAGGTTTTCCTTAAATTTGTCTTTACATCAGATTCAGTCTTTTTACATTCGATTTTCGACTGTCAAACATCCATGACTATACGTACCTAATCTCACCCCTGACAGTTATAGTTCTTGATGCTCAGCCCGAGATCAAACCTCATTTTCAACTTGATTCTAATATTTCCTGACTGAAAGGATTCAGAGAAGTACCTGCACCATGTAAAGGATGGAAAAGCAAAAAAAAAAGCACCAACCGTGCACCTGAATCATGATGCCAAGTGCGTCAAACACTCAGCAAACTTCCCAGCAAACCCTGCATGAAAACAGCAGCCTAATTGACATGCTGAGTGCTCGCTCTCTTCCCTCCACAACAGGTGCTTCTCTCACTCTTTCTCTATATTCATTCTCACTCTCTCTTCCAGCTCAACAATAAAAAGCTATTCTCTCTTGCTTGTTATTTGACAGCTGTCCTCTGAATAGATGGGTGCGTGCACGCTCGTGCCTGGCAATTATTGTGCACGCCTAATGAATTCAATCATCGGGCTCAGTGTCAGCATGTCATTAGCTCCCTTTGTTTGCTGGGAGAGAGATGGAATTACTCTGGGTGGAACGGAGGAGGGAGAAAGAGGGATGGAGGAGGAGGGCAAAATGAGGATGGAGCAAGAGGGGAAAAGGAGGAAACAAAAGGAAGGAAGGGGGAAGATAAAGGACAAGCAGGCATGAAGAGCACTGTCAGGGCGTCTGCATGTTTTAGAGAGACAAAAAGAACGCTACCTGGAATAAATTTGAAAATAAAGCCAGTTTTATATCAGGCACAATTTATGGGAAGAGCTTCGGAATAATAAAGACAACACAGCATTAATTATTTTTGGAAAGTCCATTTCATTCTCCCAAATTAAATTTAAGGCTAATTAAAAAGTGTCTAAGAACGACTTAATCCTCTTAAAATGCAAATAGGGATGCAAATAAGAAAATGGGGAAATTAAAATGTGACAGCTCAAAGTACAGCTGATCAATAAAACAGATGTGATGCCATTTCAAGGTTAAAAATTATCTCTTCTATATCACAATTCCAATTTGAATGAGTTTAACTTTTGCATCTTGCACAGTTTGTCACAACGTTTATTATACCATCGCTTGCTATAAAATAGAGTTGGTCACCTTCAATTTAGGCATCTATAAATATTACTGTCAGAAGCAAAGCACAACTACAAAATGAAACCATTTACACTCAGCCAAAGACAGAGGTGTCAAGGTAAAAAGAGAGAATTGCATTTTTGCTTTTAACCCTAAGAACCTGCAAACCTGACGGCAAGTTCTAAAGGCATTTTGTTGGGTGTTTTAAAAACAAAAAAGCAACCAAATTACACCATTTATCAGATACAGAAACTGCAAAAAAAAAAAAAGTCAGATTTCACGTTTCTGTAAATCCCCGAATTACTCATCTGTTATGTGTCATTCTGTCAAGAAAATTTCACCAAATCTGAGCTGAAAGTCAGGATATTCCATCAAAATTGTTTATTCTACTTCTCTTATTTAAAAATCCACCTAAAATACAGTTTTCTCAAACCAGATTGGGTAAAAAACTAAATATTCTGTTGGTCCTTGGTGCAATTATGGCGTTATTGGTCAACAGAACAGAAAGTAGCTGGAAGCATAAATATTTTTTTACAGTAAAGTTAGCTTAAGATGGTGCACACTGGTGTTAGCTTCAGCAGCTAAAGTGCAGGGACTAATGGTCAGATGACTTAGAATGTTTCGTTAATATTACCAAAGTGGGAAACTGTGGGCTAACAGATTTTAGATTTCTGATTTTTGTTAAGCTGTGGTAAAGTCCCTGAAAATTTGCAGCAAAGTCATATATTAAAATTAGGTTGCAAAAGACTTCTGGCTAACTTTCTGGAAAACATATGGCTAACTGTCCAGTCCATTAGCACTGTATCCCTCACATGGTCACTGGGACACTAGAACTGCTCCAGTCATGCTCACTTTATCACCTTTTAATGCATGTCTTGGGAGAAACAGAACAACTGAGCGGCAGACTTGAACCCAAAAATTTCTTACTATGAACCGATGGTGCATGAAGTTGCAGCTAACTTGTATTAAACAGTAACATTCGGGAAACTTCACAGAAAATTATCCACCAAGAGTTTGCAACACATACAATATGCAGATAAAAATCTGACTTTCCTGCAAATTTGCAGCACATTTGCCAAAGATTAACTACAGAGTATCAGACTCAGCAGTCTATTGCAAACAAACTTTCATGTTTGCTGTTAATGTCAAACTTGTAAGCAGAAAATTAATAGAAGTTTATCACGTTTGTTTGCTGCACATCTCCTCCATTTTGCTTTATAATGGAGCCTGAAGGAACAACATTATTTTGTGACTATTTTGCACAAAAAGGATGCTTTTAAATCCATATAGACTATGCAGATAAACTACACTGCAGATAAACTCCAGCATCTGCAGATCTGAGGACTCACTCAATAAAAATAATCTAGATTTCAATTGCAAGTTTACGGAAGAACAATCCAAATGAAGTATTTATGTCAAGTTGCTCATCCGTACCTTTAAATATAGCTTATTCAAGATATTTTCAGAAATTTTACCAGGAAGCATGAAGAGAGAGAAAGAGAGAGAGGGTAGAAGTAAATAAAATAAATAAAAAAAACAGGCACAGGAGGGAGGAAAGGAAGCACAAAGGGAGCTGAATGAAGGTGAGGGAAGGGAGAAGAGTGATGGGCTCGAAAGGAGGGCGAAAAGGCGAGGAGCCGAAAAGAAAAGGGTGAAAAGAAAGAGAGAGTGCCGGCGCGACAATGACAGAGTGAGCGAGCGAGGGAGTGTGAATGAAAGGCCGACAGAAAGGGATGAATCCATGTGGAACACAAAAGGAGACAGACACCGCCACCTCTCTCTCCAAACCACCATGTCTCTCACTCATTTTCCTTCCACCTCTTTTCACCTGCCTCTCCACACAGCTCTCTACTTTCTTTCACTTTAAAAAAAAAAAAAAAACTATCTCCATCTGCTCATTTCCTCTTTTTTTGTGCGCCCCCCCCCCCTCCCCCCCCCTCCCCCCTCCCCCTCTCCCTCCCTCCACCATCTCCTCCTTCCTGTCCGGATCTTTTTTGCTTCTAAGACGCTCATATTTAAAACCAGTTAAATTTGAAGAGTCATTGTTTTCTCTTTGCTGACGAACTGAGCTGCAGAAAATCTAAAAGCGCCAGCTTCGATATTTCAATATGGGATGCAGCTTTTTTTTGCAAACCTAAGCTTAAATCAGCAAATGTAGGAAATGACTGTTTGTCTGGTTAACAGGTGGCAACCATAAGCCAGAGCCAGATTCTAATTTTCTGCTTGTTCTGATGTCCAACGACTGAAATAGTATATGGGAACAAATAAACTATGTTTTACAGCACAGTGCATGTGATCACAGCGAGCAGGAGGGGCCGGTGTTGTGGTTTTACAAGCTGAAACTGAAGCCTGTGTTTCCAACTTCTGACCAGATGTTGGCTGCGATGTACAGTTTCAGAGTTTGACAACTGAAAAAAAAAAAAAAAAAAGATGTTTTTCCTGCTTTACTATTGTTCTCAAGACTGCAAAAAACTCTAAAACTACCACTGTGGACGCATCTTGTTTCCCTATTTTCAAATGTAACAGGTTAATACATGGTTTAACTCTGTCATATATTATAAATTGTCCACCTTTTCTTCTTTTTTTCCTGCATCCCACCTGCTTTCTGAAGCTTCCTACCTCCGTTTACTCGCCTTCTTCCACCTCTAACCTGCTCGCCACATCTAATGCACGTCTCTCCAAGCAGCCATCCTCCTTTGTATTCTACACGGCGAGTCAATCTTTAGCATTACGAGAAATCAAACTTGCCCTCTTCTTCCTCCTCCTCTTTTCACCCTCCTCTCCGCTGCAGCGCCTGAAATGATGAGCGGTTTGTCGGCGAGCTCGACTTCGGTCACGCAAACCTGTCAATTCGATGGCATCTGGAAAAATCGATTGAGGGGGGAATTTTTTATTTTTTTTTTAAGAAACAGGAAAAAAACCCAGAGAGGCTGAACGAAGGAGGGAGGGAGGAAGGTGACGATTGCAGGGAGAGAAGGGGAGAAGGAGCGAGGTGAAAAAGAGGCAGTGAAGGGTGTAATTGGTGGAGAGAAGTCGGGCGTGGAGACCATTGTTGGCTGCCTACTGTAGCACAATCTATCTCTGCTTATTCATACCCTGACTCTCTCTCTCCCCTTACTTTCTATCGCTACATTTCCCATTCAACCCTCCTCGCCTCTATATCTCCATCCTCTCTCACATCTTGCCTTCCACACCGTACGATCATGAGTATGTGGACACACCTGCCCACTTTCTCCCTTCCTCATCATCCTTTCTCCCTTCCCGTTTCCTCTTCCACCCCCAACCTCCTTATTGTCCCTCCTACTCCCCTTCACCTTCCCGCTCTTCTCTCTGATGCGTCTCGCTGTAGCTCCATGCTGATAGACCATGAATATCAAATACCTGAGCGCACACTGGCACAGCGTGGAAGGAGGGAAGAAGGGCAGGTGTATGTGTGTCACAGAAAAAACCAACGACAAAAAAAAAAAAGACGGGAAAAGAGCAGATCCACATGTGTGCACAGGTGTCAGTATCAACACACCAAACAGCACCAGAAATATGATCCGAAGCCTCGACTGCGGCATTTGGAGGGAGAATCAACACAGTCCCGCTTCTTACTTGCCGTCCAAAACTAATCAGCTGCCCGGTTTCTCTGCCTCTCTCGACCACTAGAAACCATTTATAACCTCATCCAACCCCAAGCAATTACACCAGCAGCTGCTCCCGGTCCCTCCACGTATGTGTGCACTAGTGTGTGAGTATACTTATGTGCGAATGTGCAGCGCGCGCCATATGGCTTGTGCGTTTTTGTTTTTTTTCTTGTGACGTGTAAAAGCCTCCGTGTAGTCAGTGTGGCTGTATATTGCGAGTGTGTGTGTGAAGGGCTGTATGGGTGGCTATAATGCCTGTGTGTGTGTGTGTGTGTGTGTGTGTGTGTGTGTGTGTGTGTGTGTAGGCCAGGTGGCAGCTTGAAACATCACTTTAATTAAGCCAGAAAGCCTGTTTCTCGTGGCAGAACGGCCCTCTCTGATTGACTCGTATGTGTCACCAGCAGGCCGCTACAGAACACTGAAACAGCGCTCAGCCTGCTGCCACGGAGCCTCAACCATTAATCACTGTGGCCGTTCTATTGTGCTCATAATGATACAAAGTTATGTAACTCCAGAGGTGGTAGTTTATTGCTACACTGTTGCTAAAAAAAAAAAAAAAACACTAAGGTGGCAGTAGCGTTGGAATTCAGCTGCTTTACCCAAGTAAAAGCATCAAATATCCACAAATTCCATAAGAATTTTGAGTAAAATGCATTTAAGATAAAAAGTTGTAGTAGCTGGTCAAGGGGCATTCAATTTTCACCACTCTGGATACGAATGAGTCATTATATTTTCTTTCTATTTTATGAAAAATAGCATGCTTGAGGTTACTAGGGATGTCAGATATATGCAGAATGACAGGAAGATATGATGTTAGGTGCATTTTCAGTCCCTGCCATGAAAAATCAAGCTTTTTTTTACTTTGTTAATATGTTGAGCAGAGTTGTAGGTGAGCTGGTGTGCTCAAGCAGCTGAAAGTGAAGAGTGATGCAGGAAGAGAGAGGCTTCATAGATGTGCACATTCTAGAAAAGACAGCAGTGTAGAGATAAATCACACTATATGGACAAGAGTATTTGGACACTTGGTCATTACATCTACAGGCACTAATATGGAGTTGGTCCCTTTGCAGCTATATATTTGTTGCACTTCTAGGAAGGGATTTCACAAGATTTTGGGTGTGTCTGTGGGATTTGTTGCCTTTTCATCCAGCAGTGAACGTATGAGGTCAGACACTGATGTTGGACGAGGAGGCCTGACTCGAAATCTCTGTTGTGGTTCATCCCAAAAGTGCTTGTCCATATAGTGCATCAATTACTTCCAGAGTTACATTTATACACATGTGAAAGCTTCTAAATATGTACCTTTGATATAAATAGATGAGCTAATAGGGGTATAGACAATGACACGTGAGAGGCTTTAACTGACTTAAATATACTGGTATAATTTCTAATGGATTACTTGCTGTATACGAAAGTTGTGCACTTACTGTTTACACTTTGTAAATAAGAAGACTTGTCATTGGCACTCTGTGTTTGATGGTCTTATAGATTTATGATGATGTTGACACCAACTGCACCAACAGTTGCAGCTGATGCAAACAAGCTGCACCAATAAAAATTGCCAATCTAATGGAAAATGCTGTCCTTCACATCGCACCAGCTGGAAATATCACTGCACATCTTCTCACTGAATTTGATTTGTAGATGTGATGCAATCATGACACAAGTCGATGCCACTTTGTAGTTTTAGCATTAAACTAAAAGCAAATGATTAATAGCGTTGTGCTTTCCAGTGGTGGATTATAAATCATCGTCATAGCGACAGTTTATTATTCATATTCAAAAATAAAGCAGATGTGTTTACTGACTGTTGTACGTTAAAGATATCAAAGGAGATCACACTTGTGCAGTTGAGATTGTGTGAATAGCATCAAATCAACATATGAATTCTGCCTCTATATGGACATTTAAACGTAATATCACATAAAAACTCCTGTCCACTGGTAAATCATGTCATTACGCGACATTTTTGTGAAATCTAGTCATTATGATGCCATGGTTAGATAAACTGACACCTTTCTGCTCCATTATTTGCTGTAACTACTGTGACACCAATTACAACATGTTACGCTGTGTCAAAACATGGTGCAGTGCACAGCAGCTTTGATGTGTCACGCACTGACAATACTGTGTTTTGCAAATTTAAGCTAATAATCTTCACACGCTGACCCTGTTATGTTATGTTGAGCTGCAAATGAAATTATGTTGTTTTAATGCAACAGCTTTAATGTGTAATATGTGTGGGCTATAGTTAAAAAAAACACATCCGGACAAGTTATGCAGTGATCTTCCTACACAATAAGACCACAACTATAAACCTGTTATAGAAAGATGATCTGAAATGCCATCACTTTTTGTGCAATAATATTTATGATGTGTCATAAAAAGGCCAACTCATATCCTGCTATGATGAATGCTCTATCATGCAATCAAGAAAGCCTCCATCATCGCACTACAGCGTGCTAACGGATTACTGTTTCAGAACAGCTCTGTGTGCAAGGAGAAGAGGAAACATGCACATGTGATAGATAGCATCTTGGCACGGTGTTGCTGCAGCATTACGGCTGCTCCTGCTGATGGCTTTTCAATATAGCATTGCAGTAATTTTCCATAAGCCTGTGTGACTAATGGCGTAAACAATGGAGCTGAATGTTCACGTTATGGGCCCATTATGGAACTATCAGAGCAGGCATGTAAAGACGGATGCCTTTGATCAGTTCTATTGTAGGAGCCAGGTGCAGGGAAGAGGATTTGCGTCTTAAAGTGTATCTGAAGTGTGTGTGAGAGAAAGAGATGGAAGAAAAGAAGAAGAATGAAGTGAAACAAAGAAATGAAGAGCAGCAACCAAGACAGAAATGAGAGCGATACAATGAGAATTGAAGCCAAGATGGGGTGAAAGCTGCTGTGGAAGAGGCAGAGAAGACCCAACAAAGTGTTTTGTTTTTACACACCATTTGCAAAGCAATGGATTGCTTAAATGACTCCCAGTCTATTTGTGCAGCCACCCAAAGTATCTCATTTGCCTTTGATGCCTTTTTCCCTATAGAGCGTAATGGCCCAAGTCAGTGATGTCATGCAGCAGTTACCTCAATCAGCCAATGGGGTTTCCTGGCTGTCACGGGCTGCCTTGGATGCTAAAGGGAGCAGTCAAAGTCAACAGGTTAGACACAGGAGACTCTTAAATAGAGACCAACTTACTGACAGTAGATCAGTGAAGGATGTGTGTAATGAGGGGACGATGGAGGCAAAAACGAGGAGAGTCATGAGTGGAAATGTCATGGCTGAGGAGTTGAAAAAAACATAATCCTCCAAACCACTGGCTGTTGTTTAAAAGCAGAAATGTGCTTTTCTGTGCAGAAACAAGAGAAAGTTTTAGCCACACATCTGCTTGAAAGTCAAATACAACAAACCCGAGTGTCACACGACTAATGACAGCCTCTAGTGGACTGCTGTAAAAACATGGGTGAATTTTGGGTCATTGGACCGATTTCAAGAAGTGAGTGCTTTTTCCACTTCAGTAGTTGCATTTTGTCTGCTGCGTAACCCTCGACAGAGCTCTCTCTCTCGCACACAGGATGAGTCATGGCGTGCCAACCTCAAAAACCCCAGCTGGAGAGCTGGCAAAGCTGCACTTTTAAAAGCTGTCTACATACTACATTCTGTCAGCTTTTTTAGATTACTAATTGTACCATAGAAAGAGGTTCAAAATAGACGGGATAAAACCGTGATAGTAACAAAACCAACAGATGTACTTGAGCTCCATTAAGGCAGTCTGCCTTACATACTGACAATTTGCTGCTTTTATTTGTTTTATATCAATATAAATCAAACACTTTTGAATTCTCAGTTGGACAAAAATAAAGAACACCTTAAGTTATGAGAATTCTATTTGACTGGCAATTTTCACCACTTTTTTAGCCTCTTTAGACTAATACGTTAATGGAAAAAATATCAAGAGAATAATAATGAAATAATCATCTTCTCTACTGGAAAGATATCTATGACTTGAATATACATGTCCATTAAAGGCTGCCCGGTTGTGTAGATGCCCATTCTACCTCTAAAGCCTCACAGCATTGTGGTGCCACTGCTGTTGTTGTTGTTTCTGCCAGTGAGATGTTTAAAATGAGACGCCTGACAACAGATAAAATCTGAGATGCGCTGAATCCATTATGGCGGTTGATGTTCCGGGAAAGGTTGAGGAGAGGTAAGGCCCATCTGGGTGTTTGGAGTTTGGAAAGGCAGGAAAGGAAGGGAGTGGAGACAAAAAGGGGGCGAGAGGAGACAGCGTGACCACGGTGCATTTCCTCGATCTGTCTGGCTCCCTTCCATATGGTCACATTGATTTTGTTTTAGGGATGGAAGAGAAATCAAACACTCTTATTTACTTTCCTAAATTCTGGAAAATGCACTCTGTAATATGTCTGTTCCTGTTTTGAACATGATCTTCCCAGAAATACAGACAGAAAGTGACAAAGCAAAAAATTCTCTTCTCTTTTCTCTACTCTAAGACAAACTAAAGCCATTAAATCATTCAAAACTTTTTTATCTCTCCTTTAAGGTCTACCTTGGATTGTGAAACTGCACCAAACCAGCTGATAATGTGACATCTAGTGGTAGCAGCTCTCAGTGAAGAGGCAGCAGCGGGAGACAAACACATCCAGGTTGTGCTTCTCTGCTTTAAAGCTGACGGAGTGATATACGGCATCTTGTCTGAACATGTGTGCGCGTATGAAACGTACCAGCTGCAGTCACAATAATCATCAGCGTCCTGCCATAATGCGTCTTCATGACGAGGATCATCCACATAGCCGGCAGGTATGGCTGCCAATCAAATTAACTGGCCAATTACGCTTCTAATGCGCCACTCGAAGAAACGTAACCAATTACCTGCCAGATGTAACCTGAACGTAAGGCCAGATGTGAAGATGTTAAGTCTGCGGTTGTTAAATTACAACTCAAGTTTGGAGTGTAAATGGAAAGTTATGGAAATCTGAATAGTTTTTTAATAACGGCAGTAAAAACAGATGAGCTTTTAACAGCTGCCGCGATGGAGAACCTTTTAGGGTGATGTGTGAACGCTTAGGCCATAGAGACCATACTGGAACAGTTGGAGTTACTGTACATCCTTATGAGAGCTGGTTATTCGCACAAGGTCGATTCTGATATTAAACGTACTTTTACTGCAAAGACTTGGGATATTCAGTAGATGTATGTTCGACTTTATACTCTATGTTTGACAGTGTGACATCCACAGTCAACTCTGTGTGCATTTTTCCCTAATAAAGTGAAACACAAACTTAGCAGACTGTTTGTTATTCGCCTCACATATTCGACTGAGTCTGCAGCAAGGAGGCCAGACTGACAACCTTATCCAGAGCCAACAAATAAAGCAAACTCCCATGTGTTTCCACCTTGACTGACAAATACAGCTCTGAGGGGGGAGAAGGAGCAAATTACACTGCAGCGTAGCCCCAACAGTCCACACTGATGAACCATGAAATTGTGATTTGTTAGAGCAACTCTGGACGGAGATTAAAATTAGCGCCACTGACTAACACTTATATATGACTTTGCACTTTGATTAACCAGCTGGTTTGCCAGCGGAGCCTGGATGCACACATGAGCTAATGTTTTTATCTCAGCTGGGTGATAACCTGAAGTGGGTTTTTCAAGCAGAAACGAATAACTTCCAAGCAAAGGGCTCACTAAAGGAGCTGTGCAAGGAGGAGACGGTATTTGGGAAGTGGGTTTATATTTGCAGCGTGGCTAGTGTTGGGGTGGAGTCTTACCACATCTCTGGGGCATTGCATCTGAGGCTCAGCATTCTAGAGGATGGAGGAAGGAAGGGGAAGGACAGAAGAACCAAAAGTAATCAAGCAAAAATATTTATTGACAGAAACACTGAAAATTTGATCAAAAGCTGTGGAAGCTGGGGGGAGGGAACTTAAGGATACATGAACGCAGTGCGATGAATAAATGAGCATGCAGGATATGAAA
Source organism: Amphiprion ocellaris (assembly GCF_022539595.1). Classification (NCBI taxonomy): domain Eukaryota; kingdom Metazoa; phylum Chordata; class Actinopteri; family Pomacentridae; genus Amphiprion; species Amphiprion ocellaris. The sequence goes on from NC_072775.1 coordinate 31,260,552, forward strand.
ATGACGAATCTCAGCAGACAGACTGGCAGTTGTTGTCGTGTAGCGTAGACTTTTTAATATCAGCTATGGCTCAGAAACAACTAAAGGGCTTGCAGGGACAAAATGTCTCAATCTGTGAGGGTGTCGCTTTGCCTGCGGACTGCACCTTATCAAAATCCTATTGTTGTTCCGCCGCACACTTTTTTGGAGTCTAATCATTGTCTTCCATAAACCAGATGAGAGATATTCTAGTTTATTCTTAAGGATTGCACAAGATAAAGGTGGCATAAATGGGCTCACAGCAATAATCTTTACAAGCAAAAGGTTGCTCCTCGTGGACTGAGCTCTGAAAAAATCATTCACACTGTTCTGTTTAGTCTAATACTCATTGATGAGTAAATAGAGTCGGTTGCTTTCTCATCATTAAACACAGATTCTCAGAAATAGAACAACATTTCATTTGATGAGTAGTGATTGCTACATAAAAGCTGTTGATTTTAACACTGTGGAAAAAGAAATTTAGCTTCATTTTTATTTAAAGCTGAGTATTTAAGCACAATACTCTCTAAAAATGTTGCTGGGATTTAATTGGAGACATGAGAGTAAAAGAGAACTCTCATTCTGAGTTTTGACTGACCTGATTTTATGCAGAATTACTGCAATAATAAACCAGCAGTCTGAACAACACTGCCAATTTATTTATCTACTTGTACTGCAGAAAGCTGAGTTTCATTTTCAGTACATTATTTGCCAGATTGAAATCATTTCACATGAGTGATAAAATATTCTTCCACTTGTTCAGTATCTTAAAGATTAAGGCCCCTTGCTTTATATCTACTAATATCTGTAGCACTTGAGCACTTGTAGTACTAGTATAACAGCTGCTGGCTTTATATTTTTCATTACTCTCCATTAGATTTAATTTATTAACTGCTATTTTTAATTCACAAGTGCTCAAAGGAAACTGGCTGTTCATTCTTTAAATCGAGTTTAGTCACATAGTTTTTGTTTTGCTGTTATATATTTTAACTGGGATGCTGTTTAGTCTCCATGAGCTTTAAGACCAATGAGAAAGTGTGTAGTCGAGCTTCAGATAAGAGACTCATCTTGTGCACTGGACCTCATCTCCCTCAAGTCCCATCTCAGCTCTTTCACATCAGGCTCTCCAGCCTCTCCAGCTAATAACCACCGATCAAGTAAATCCTGCCATCTAACTACCAACGACGCAGAGTCAGCCGGACTTAACGCCCCGCTCTAATCTAAAGATGAGTATTGACCGGCGTGGCAGTTCATCTCATCCACCTTCGCCCGTAGCGACAGCCAGCCAATAGCCTCATCTGCATCCCTTACTGTGATAATTGCCACCAATCAGGCGTTTGATTGACACAACTCGCCAGCGAATGGCTGTTTGTGCTTCTAATAGCCCCAGTTGGCTTCTGACAGTAAGGGCAAAGAGTGTTTTTATAACAGAGGATGGATTTAAGGCAGCTTGGTGCCATAACTCAAGGAAATACTCGATAAGGTGTGTGTTAAAGCCAGCTAGTGGAGCCAGAGAGATAGCAGAGAATCACTGACTGCAGCAGTGGAGTAAACACCGGCGTGATTTAAAGCTCACCAACAGGCTCCACTGTTCACTCTTCCATCACATTAAAAAGAAAAACCCACTTAAGTCTCAGTGTTGCCTTGTTTTCCATTATGAGCTCACTTCTTAATCAAACAACTTTGAGGTAACTCCAGCCGTGCAGCACATCAAACCTTTCCTTTCCGCGAAGATAATTAAGTGTAACATCTGGCATCATGTAAAAACACAACCTTGACGAAAGCGAGCGGTTGTAGCAAACCGACTAAATTAGCATCAGTTTGCATGAATCATTGAAGTCACAAGTTGCGAGCAGTGGCGGCATCCGAAAACCACACACAAAGATTTGCGTGACTGTTTGTGCAGCGTAATGCGTACGGACGCAGCCTGATTGATATTCAAGCCAAGTGTGTTTTTCACTCTCTGCCTACTACCTGCCCTGAATCTTTCTCTTCATCCCCACATCCATCAATCTACCGAGTCAGCTCGGAGGCAAAACACGGTGAGAGACGGGAAATACAGAGACGGGGAGAAGGCTACCCAACGTAGCGAGGGAATGAAAGGAAAGTGGCGGATGAAAGGAGCAGGAGAGGAGGGTGACAGATGAAGAAAGACTGGAGACAAAGTGAAAGCGAGAGGAAAGGAGAGGGTGAAGGAGATAAAGAGAAAAGATTGAGCTCTACAGGTTTCCCCTTGGAGGCTGGCCACAGCTTGATAATAGAGAGGAGTGCAGCGACAGAGCGGGACAATCAATCTGCATGCTCGGCTAGCGTGTTGTGTTAGCTGGGAAATGAGAAGACAACACGGCACTCACTGTGGGGATTAACGGCACTTGTGACAGCCAGGAGCGCACACAGACACACACTCATATGTAAGTGTTAGCATACAACCAGAATCTACACTCATACATGCAGGAAAAGGGGACTGTACATGCATGGCGTGATGTGAAATGCATTATGTTGACAGGATGAAGGCATGGAGAGTGACTGACGTACCACTTCTCGGGGGAGGAAGGCCTCCTCCTGGCGAAGAACCAGTAGCCCCACGGCCCCACCCATGGGTGTAGCCCTGAGTAGAGACACCACCTCTTCCTGGGTCCGCCCATTCAGGTCCACTCCATTCACCTGAACAGGAGACAGCGATTGGGTTCAGTTCTAGACAAACTTAAGGCATGCCTAGTTTCCCTGTTACAGAAAAACACCCCAATAATTCACTTGTTGGTGGAACTTATTCTGCTGTCTGTGCTAGGCTAAGGCTAGCACCAAGAGGTGTGCCTCTTAGCCTGTGGCAATCCAATCTGGAGCACCATAACATCTTTCTCAAGTCTCATTAACTTCAACATTCTTTTTTAACTGACAGACATGCCTTGCTAGTGTCTGTGCAGCAATAACAAATAATTCTTTCAGGTTTGGGCCTTATAGTAGATTTAGCGGCTGGGTTCTATTTAAGACTATCTCAAAGTAGTGTTTAAAACAGAGAAAACCAGCAAATCTTGACATTTTTATATCAACGTTGCAAGTGGTTCATTTCCTAATTTGATTACCTGATCAACTGGAACAGCTCTAATTTACACAACATGACAAAAACATGAGGATAAAGGGTTTCAAAGTTCTATGGAATAGCTCCATAAACTAAGTGCAGCACAGAGTAATCCTTTATGCAAATGGTTTACAATGTGGGATGTCACAACTTCAAAAGCTGCTCTGTTCTAGCTGCACAAGATGGAAGAAGAAAACATGTTCTTTGAGCTGCAATCTCCGTGAGAACACAGCTACCTGAAATGAATTGGTTGCACTTTAAATTCAACAGATGGGAGACATGTTTGACAACTATTCGTACTTGTGGAGTCTTTACACCTTGACACTTTGTACATACTGGAGCTTGTGTAATTTTGCAACAAATCCACGACTGTTACCTGGTGCACCTCTACTGCCCAGATCTTACAATCCAATTATCATCAAGGATTTCATCAAATCCTGCAATAAACTGTTGTCTTAAGTGTCACTTCACTTTCGATTTCTCACCTCCAGCAACCTGTCTCCTGCCTTGAGGCGTCCATCCTGGATGGCGGCTCCCCGAGGCAGAATGTTCTTCACGTAGATGGGTGCTGAACCTCCAATGGGAACATCTCGTGACGTTATACTGAAGCCAAGTCCCTCAGGGCCTGTGGGAGAACAGAAGGTCTAAATATGGAGTCCAGTTCTATCCTGAGGCACAAGCAAGGGCAATTCAATTCCAGTTGCACCCCTTCAGCTCAAGGTAGTGAAAGTACACTGATATTCAGCTGGCATTGTTCTACTAGAGCTGATGTCATAGAAGGTAATGATGCTGGTCAGTGTTTAAAGAGACCTAGAATGAAGTGGGTTGTTTGATTAGGAGTAAAGAGATGATATTCGGGAATGAACTCGCCCCACCTCAGTGGAAGCTGCTTCTACTACTCAATTGGTACCTCACTTTTTCATTAGAGCACAATCATATCCAGTTTTTCCTGCTGAATTGTGTATAGTGTTGGTAGGCTACCCTGCCTAAAATAAAGGGTATGTCTGCTAATGTCAGAAAAAACAAATCTATTAAACATCAATAAGTGAGGCTGTTATTTAAGCCATTATCGATTAACTCCTCTGACATCGAGATAAGATGCATCAGGATCTGTCTGAATCGGCTCAGCGTGCAACTGATTGATTGATTGATTGCATCCAAACATTTGCAGTGATTAATCGGTAGCATGTCACAATGTTGGAAAGCCTTCTTTAACACAGGAAAGAAACAGTGCAATCAGTGCTACAGCCTTCACTATTAATGTCATTGATAAGTCTCTGACATCAGCATTTCTAATAGCAAAAGTTTGCCTTTAGAGTACATTAAAGTGGAACTATGCGATTCATACCATTGATGAACTGCTCTGTCTGGAGACCAAATTGCATCTTATTTGCCATGTTGCACAACCTGGTTTCAGAATCTCTCCTCCTCTCATGCAAATCCTTTTAAAGGTTTTGTTACCATTTTACAAACGAACAACACTAGAACACAACAATGACTCTCACTTTTCAGTCTCTGGTAACCTGGTGCTTTCAGTGTACAACATCCTCAGATGCTGCTGATCCGTCTGTGCTTATTAATCTGTGTTTATGTGGGCGGATGTGATTTTGCTTGTTTACATTTATAAGTTTTGCCTCCAGTCCCTTCACAGTGCATCATTATGAGCCATTAGGAGCGCCAGCCTGTATTTTACATCATCCATATTCCTAACAAAACAACGTCCTGCTATTAGACAAGGTAAATACAGCAGATGAAGAAAAATCCTCCATCCTGTCAGCACCGAGCTAAAGGAGGTTCTTCGTGAATGACTGAAGTAGCATACAATGTAAGGCTTTTAAAGTCTGAAGTTGAACAACTTAATAATTATATGCAATTACACTGAAAGTTCAGCCTGAAGACTTGAAACACTTTCGCTCTGCATTTAATTGAAGCCAGGAACTGAAAAACAACCTGTGCTAATAACATATCACACTACTGAGGGTTATCAAAGGTGTAACTACGGTGCCACTGTTCCCTTCCCGCACTTCTATCTGTGTCAACATACTGATGATCAACACATTAAAGAAGCTCCTCCTGCACAAGCATGACATCCGGCCAGATCTTACCCTCTGGAACATGTGACTACATGAGTGTTTTTCAGAGAGCTTTGTGAAGAAACGGCTTCAAATGACACTGTGTGTAGGACTGACAAAAAAGGTTAATGTAAGAACAATAATGAGCATCCTTGCTGTATCAGAGTACTGGCCTTAATCCTCCCTGCCTGTCTGACTGAGCTGATGCAAAGAATAGCAGAACATTTAGCCATTCTGTTTCACATCCTCTACCTAATCCCCTACATTGATGAGCCAATCAACTTCCCGCAGGCAGGCAGGCGAGGTGTGGTATTATACTCACCGGTAAATGCCTGTAGAGTTCCTGGCTTTAAACAGGGAGGAGGATCTTTAAAACTACCATTAGCTTGATTAAGTCATACCTAAGCAATTTCCTGTGCAGAATCAGATTCTTTGATTGATTTTGATACTCCCCGGGATTTGCAAGGAGACCAGGGTCTGATTTGAACACATAAACAATGCAGGAGTTTAATCTGCGCTCAAAGCTTGTGGGCTTAAGTCAGTGCTCCAAAAAACAGAACAGATGAGCCAAACGGGCCTCTTGGGAGTCGCTGTCAAGTGTCTGCTCCAACAACAGCAAACGAAAGGTGGAATGAGAACAGATAACATCTTTGACTGTGAACATAACAGATCTCCTGGCATACCCTGCACAGAATGTAGTGTTTTTCTGGGTACTGTAACCAAGCAGGAAGAGGAGCAGTGAGAGTAAGAAAATATGATACAAGAATAAGTGGAAACAACTATCAGTCAGGAATACACAACAAGCATCTGGACGTTTTTATGTTTTATGTTCTGGCTTGATTCCAGTCCCTCAAGAGAGGACAGATTTCATTGCAAACTTCAGCGGGCATATGGTGCAGCCCTGTCAGACTCTTTGCTGTGGCATTTGACAGTGCACAGGGACTAGCGGCTGCTTAGCAACAAGCTCTCTGGCCCTGAGACCTGGCACCGACACCTGGAATCCTGTTGGCAGAGGTTTGTACCACCTGTGCCAGCTGTCAGTCAAAGCCCACACAGAGGAGATCTCTCTAAAGTTTTATTCCTAACGTTGCCTGTTGCTCCACACCTCCATCCACCAGACTCTGTTCGATTTTTTTCACCTTCACTTTTCACATCAGTATGGGAAACTACGGGTGTTTTTAAGCCCGTTACATCATTGTTCATATTTTGCACGCTTTGGTGTTTTCACCATTTTTCAACAAACCGTTCCTACACTTGTTTTGATGTGCCAGGAATGAGGAAATTGCTTGTTTATTCAGCTGAAACACAAAGATTGGGGAAAGAAATACACAACATCCCTCTCATTTTTGAAAGCCAGAGGAATGCAAAGCATGAGGAGAGACTTTTACAGCCCCTCTGGAAAGAATCAGATGATCCTTCAAAAACAAAATGATGTAATACATCATGTAGGGGACTGAGATGACTTCGGGTTTTTTCCCCACAATAAAAATAAAGAACTTTTCTGATAATGGAAGTTGCAAATGTTTTTCTAGGTTCTGAAAATCTTTCAAAGGTCTAGTGACTGTTAGGGTTAGCATCAGACAGAAACACACGAGTTTCATTGAATCTTTCAGTCAATGGCAAAATCTCTTGATATTCATCTGCTCATAGTTAAACATTTAAACACAAAAGAATTTGCTGCAATATCCCAACAAGAAGTTCATCAGTCAAGAGAAATTTTCTCTTAGTGTGTTTTATCTGGTACTTTTTTCCAACTCACCTTTCTTTAGCTGGATGTTGAGCCTCCTGCCAACTTTTTTTATATATCCTCCACTTTGATTGGAGTTCATCCCCCTCTGAGGCGAGTGGATGTGACCAGTCGGAGGTTTGGCTGCAGAGACTGCTGGATGAGTTAGAGGTGGGTATCCATCAGCCGGCTCGGGGTGAGGATGAGGGTGCAGATGGGGGTTCGGGTGCGTTTGGGAACCGTGCCGGGACATCCTTTGTGGCGTGTGGTCAATGCCGGACACGGTGCTGTCGCTGAGGGAGTCCGGACTGAAACGGCCCGAGGTGTACGCCGGGTTCCTCTCAGCGTGGGACAACTGCTCGTAGTGGGCCTTCATTGACGACGGAACCACGTGGAACATAATAACGGGGGAGCGCATGGCTTGACGGAACATATTCTGGGCTCTGGGATAAAAAGAGCAGGAGGTGGTGGAAGGAAGAGACAAGGAGCGAGGACAGGTAGGGGAATGGAGAGGGAGAAAGTCACACTTTCAACTGATTTTAACCTTACATAACATCATATACAGTACAGTCATAATCATCTGTGCAAACTTGTCTAGTGAAGAACTCCAGCTACCCCGAAGTTTCTCAAGCACACACACATCCATGCTATATTTAAAATCCATCTTCGCCCACCTGAACATTCTGACATGTTAATTGATACTTATTGCCAGCGTGAGCGGCTCTAAAAAGAGACTGAACCCTCCCCGACAGCTCCATCACATAATCCCCTCATTTGGCTGCAGATGAAGGAGACCTCTATCCGTCGGGTAGTTTGCAGAAAATCCTCTTTTAAAACCCCCTTCGGTGTGAGCTCATGTACAGTAGGTGTGAATGGAAACTTATGTCGGCTGTCAGCGCCTTGTAAAAGCAGGGCCTTGTTAGCGCCACCTGTTTCAATAAAGCTCATTTCGGTATGGCTCTTCCTTTGCCCTCCCAACAGCTGAACGGACGTTTGGGAAATTGGTAGGGCCCCCAGAATTTCTATTGCTCCCCATTTCCCTCTGATTGACAACTATAACTTGGACTGTTGAGGAATTTCTTTGAGAAATTCCAGGCCCATTTTCCCAGCCACTAACAATCTTCCCCAAGGAGGATGGACTTGTCACGGCATTTTTATGATTTCAGGCCAGATCAAGTGTCAGACAAGACGAAATCTGCTCCCATATAAAAATACTGCTAAATAACAAGAGCAACTGTTGCACTGATGGACTTGTAACAACTATGTCTGGAGGCTTTATCCCCACCCATCACGTAACTTCAGGCTCCAACAGCAGGGGTTGACTGGAGTACCATAACATGACTGAGATAAAAGGGTTGGTGCAAACTGTAGAATTTCTCACTTTCTCCTGCAGGCAAGTTTTGATTTAACTGTTGAATGCCTGCAAGGTTTTTCCATCTTAAATCTGCAGGGATCTTTTGCTATACCATCTCTATCTGCTTGAAGGATTTTTTAAAATGATAAATCATGGGTAATTAAAATGGTACCTGTGAAATTTTCGCACATTGAAATTTCAGGCTATGCTTGAATGACAATATCTCAAGAACTATTTAAAACAGAAGCCTCAAACTGTCAGCTAGAATTGATAAAGACTCTTGGATGAGAGGTGAGAAGTCCACAGAAGCCAATAAAGACAAGTCTAGCTGCCTTCTAATGAAACCACTAAACCGCTACTGAATTGGAATTGTAGGAAATACTCTCAAAGCTTCAACCAATAAACCACAATTATCTGCATGCCTAGATATTGCTGGAGTTAGCTGGAAAAACATGGGTGTTTTTGTTTGTTTTAAAATTTGTGAGAACAGACCCTGTAAGTCCCTGCATTTCCAGGGACTGCTGAATCCCATGGGAGAGCAATGCATCATCATTATGTATCCCCACCAGGTCATGTGTGGGTGGCACTTTGCATAATGCATTACATAATGTATATCGCTTTGGAAATGTATATTGCATTTGGAATCACGGATGTATTTAGTATACATTTATGCCGGCCTGGCAGGATGAAATCAAACCACACGTATGCATTGCTGCATTTCTGATACTGCAAGTAAAACTGTACATATAGCACCACAGTATGCATGCATCACACTGCATCTAGAAATCGGGTGAGTGGGTTTGGTTTGGCAGGGAATGAAAGCACGAGACATGAACAGCACTGAAAAGCAGAGATAGTGAATGTTAGAAGCCTTATTCCCCATTCTGGAAAGAAAGAAGAGGTGCAAGAGCAGGAGTCCAGTGGAGCTGTTATGGACACACAGGGGAATAAAGGCTGGGAGGATTGCAGGGACCGCTTCAGCAATTGAGGCTGTGACCTACAGGAGCTAAATAGGGGAAGGTTAGCTTAGCACAGTGACAGGCGGCGGAGGAGCCTGTACGCCGGCAGGAGAGCAGAGAGGAGGGAGACAAGGCATGAGGGGAGAGGATAACAGCTGAAAGAATGGTTCAGGACTACAGGTTTTTAAAAAGAGGGAGGAAAGCCAGTCACACAGGAAGTTCAAGGACCACCGGAGCTCAACAACAGCTCCTCTGAGCTGCCGTCTTACTGTTCGAATCGGATGTTTCGCAGGTCTCCGTTATTGATACGGACGATGCAGTCGTTCTCCTGGAAGAGGCTCTGCTGCTCGGCCTTGCCTCCCCTCTCCAGACGCTTGACCAACAAGCCAAGAGTCCTGAAATGTTCAAAAGTTCATGTCAAGAAGTGCAACATGAGACAGAGTCAGTGGATTCAATATGGCCTGAAGAGAGCTACAGTGGAGGATACACTTTATTCTTGGTTAACTCTGCCGGTAACATATATTTTTCTCAAAGACTAAGCAATGCAAGCGCACGCATGAAACAGTAAATGGTCCAATAAATCAGTTATGGTTCGTTTCATAGACTTACACAGATTGTCTGGTACTAAAAGCCATTTTAATTTATGATGCTTTGAATCTACAGGAGCAATTTAATTCTAGAAGTTGTTTCTTGCATGTTTGCTGCATAAGAATCTGTCCGTCTTACATTTTTCCCTAAAAAAAAAGAGAGAGTAATTATATTTTAACTGATTATATAAGTCTATGTTCAGTTATTATAATCTAGACTGGTATAAGGATCATTGTGGTTTTCTTTGGGCGCAGTTACACTCAGTGTTTTCCAACCAAAAAGACATTTGTGCACTGTTTCACCCAATAACTTGGTTATCTTGTAAGGCTGCAAAATCTTAGCATTTACACCGAGTGCTTTGATGTTGTGTGGTTTTTGTATTGTTTATACCACAGTAATGCATTTTTGATTTCTCGTTCTCATGGTCAGATGACTATCCAAGAATCACGTCTGTGTCGTGTTCATGAAAAGCTTTCTCTGTCATAAATGGCAAGCATTGACTAATCGCTGCCTGGGCTGCATCACGTGGTCACAGTGTGGTCCCGTCATCAGCATCATCACTGCACCGATGAGGCTCATCAGGGGAAGCAGTCAGAGGCTGTGTGAGCTGGAGGTTCAACAGTCAACTGTACGTCTGCTTGGAACGCCGCTTTGCATGTGTTCATTTTCTATCCCCCTTCGTCCCCGTTTCTGAGCAAAAAAATAAAGCGGCTTCGAGGAGCGGCTGATAAAAAAAATACAGCGGCATTAAACCAGCAGATAGCTCAGAGAGGAGCTGGTCTATCGCGTTGCAGCACTTTGAGCCGTGCTGAGCTGCAACGGTTGTCGGCCTGTAATCTGGTGTGGCAAACTGGCTTATGCTTCCCCGCACAGCCACAGCGAGAGGCTAACTTCACCTGAAAGGGCGCTTTACGGATTATACACCAGAGTCTGAGGAAGAAAATCAAGCATGGGCAAGTAAGACGGCACAAACCCTAATCGAGTCCTCTTCGGTGTATAGTCTCTGTCTGTGTGTATCAAGGCTTTTTCGGAGGTGGTACGAGCGAGCGTTGCCTAGGTAAATTGGGTTGATTTTAGGCTTTAATACTTGCCCTCGCCGGAGGCTTATAATTCAATATGAATGGGAATGTGATTACAGCGAGGGCAGAAAAGTTCAGGAGTTGAGAAAGTTCAGAGACAATTCCCCTGATTGAATTTGAGCGAGAACACAATGTGATTTGCTGCGGAGGGGCGCCATTTCTCTGATGAAAGCCGGGCATCTTAATCTTGGTGTAACGCCCAAACTGACATTTCCCCAATAAAAGAAAAGTGCATTATAAATGTGCTTTTAGGTTGATTAAGTTGGGCAGCGAGAAAAGTGATATGATCTTGATTTTCAATAAAGTGCAACAGAGAGTTTGGAGTCGGCGGTGATATTTGCGAGCCCTCGGGCGGAGTCATACGGAACATAAAGAAAGTCTGGACATTTGTGGGACTTGCACTTGGTTGCTGTGGCTGGTGGCAGGAAATATCTTGGCACTATGAAATAATATTAAGGGTCAGAATTAAAACTTTATAAACTTTCGGCATTCTTTAAATCAGGAGCTGCCATGTAAATGTCAGGTCTGGAAATGCTGCTATACACTCAACTGTACTGAGCTTTTTAACTGGATGGTTTTTTTTTGTTCCAAAGTGCTTCATGACTTGGATCACAACCTCCTAAAACTGCCTCTCTGGGTATATTTAAACCAGATGTGAAATTCCTCTAATTCCTTCACAGCTTTGTTCCATGTGTGCTGCTCAGTGTATTCCTGAATAATGTAAACTTGATGTGACAGCAGCCACACAGAAATATGACGGTCACCTGCAAACCCTAAACAACTATGATTAATCGCTGTAAACTGGAAAATGGCTTCATGATGCCAACACTAAATCCTGTGTGTGTGCGTGTGTGTGCACGTGGTGTCGGGTTTGTGTGATGAAGCGATTACAAACGGGCACCAAACTGGAATGTCGGGTATGTGTGGAACTTTTCATGTATGGGTGTGTGTCTGACTTCAAACAGCCCAAAACAACACATTTTAAGACATTTATTTTTCTTCTACCAGAAACTGAATTATTTTATGAATCTACAATAAAGCTGACAAGTCATCAGCTAAAGTGGATAAGTGAGCAATTTTCGTTTTTTTTTCTTTTTAAAAGTCTAAAAGCTGTCAGGTGTGTAGCATTGCTTAAAAATTGACAAAAAGTTACAAAAGAGGGAAAAAAAGACTGAATATTGAGAAAACTAAACTTTCTCAAACTGAAGACACTCAGTTAAGGTGAAGAACTGGAATTAGCAGAGAGATGAACAAGCTAGTAACTTTTTTAATAGTCTTTCAGTTCTTCAGAGACACATTTCAAACCATTTATGGCCCCTTTACATTTGTGTTAAAGCCCTGTGGACACTATTCCTGCCTCATCCTCGCCTTTACTCTCTTCTAGCCTGGCTGAGCAGGCGCTGCGGCTCAGCTCCGGATATTTTTACCTGCGGTCCCTGCCACTGAAAGGCACCACGTGGATTCCCAGGGGCCCGCCGTCGTTTGACACCTCCACCAGTTTGACAATGTCTCTGGGAGACGGACGAATGGATGGCAGAGAGACAAGGAAGGGTGGGTGGTTGGGTGGGTGATGGGGAAGGGAGTGGAGAGAAGGGGAGAGGGGTGACACCATGTGGGCAAAAAACAAAACAAAAAACAAAACAAAAACAGGAAATAAGGCAATGGAAGAAAGAAATATCACAATGACAACAACAGAGTGGTGCAAATAAATGAATCGAAATACAAGGTGCTGGAATAGACAAACAAAAAACACAATAAAATAGAGCAATCCAAATAAATCATATAAAAAGGGATAACAAGGAACGCTGAAGGTTTCCAAAAATCCTCACAAACACACAACTTAGGTCTATCTTCAAAGGGTGAAATGAGAGACAGAGGTCTAGACATGCAGCTGAGTTTAACAGCAGAATACTATGTGTTTACCGTTCCTAGGGCTGTTAGAAACGATAAATGTTGCTATCATTTAAGATGAATGTTCACGGCACATATTTAGATCTGTGAAGTGCAAAACAGCCCTTCTAAAGCTGCAAGTGAGTGAATATGTGTGGAGAAACCTACATTTTGTGTCCAATAGCAAGTTAATAAACCTCAAGGTAAAGAAAACATTGAAGAAATAATAAAGCAGAAATAATCTTTACCCCAGTGACAGTGTAAACAAACCACTAATCCAAGAAACAAATGTAAAAAAAAAAAAAAAAAAAAAAAGGCTTTACCACAGGCACTGATATATTAAATTCCCTAAATGAGAAATTAGCTTCCTCTGCTCTGCTGCAGTCTCTGGTGGCACCACTCTGCTGAAATGCACAGCCAGACTCGGCAAGAAAAATGAGAGAAAACTTCCTGACAGGATGTTGGATCAACACATTTAGCTTGCTCGAGGTCCACGCTACATGTTGTTGGGGTTTAGGAGGTGTGAGCGTTGGCACCTCGGGGAGCCTCTGCGACCTTCGCTTTCCCAGAATACCCCTGTCTGCATGGATTCACAGAAATATGTGTGCAAACCTGCAGAAGAATAATTCCACCTTAAATGCCACGCTGTTTTTCGCGTGTTTCATTTGGCCTCTATGCAGATGAAAAGCACCACAAATGAAAAGTCACAATGTTCACAAAATAGAGTTGCAGTCCGCAGCAGCTTTATCGCTTATATCTGGAAAATAGAAGCTGATTGGGAGTGCAAAGCGATGCACGCAGCTGGAAAAACAGGACAGATTTAATAATGAAAAAGAAAAATCAATTCAGAGTTTATCTTCCATCCAGACAGATGCATCTCCAATGCAGAAAAAGCAGCAAACATAGTTACAGCTATTTGCTTTTTCCGAGGCAGTCTGTTTGGCTGTGAAACATCTATATACCGGCATATTTTACAAGATGCCACATCTGATCCACTCACAGCTTTGATACAATGACTATGATTAGCTTGGGGAAAATGGGCCCCTTGTTGACAACTAAGAGGCAGGAGAAGCCAGAGTCTCTGGGAAATCATAGAAATAATAATACCATACCTGCATATTAAACTGGAAGCATGCAACAGAGCAAAATAACAAAACAAAACACAGTTGTTAATAATGGGAGCTGAATGGGTTAGTGCGTGGGAGAGCTCTGATGGCGAGACGAGGATCATTTTGCTCCCACAAAAGAGAATTATGTAAATCAGAAAGCAGGGCTGAAAATGAGATTTTCTACAAACAAACCCGAACCACAATATAGGACCTGCTGGTGGTGCATTTAAGTGCTTATTATGTGAAGAAAAGGGACAGAAGAGAGGGCTTAGTCATGTTATTTTAAAAAGGACTCAAGTGTTATTTCCAGTTCTGGCCATCGTCACAATCAATACTTCACACCAAGTTAATTACTGAGTTCTGGGAACACAGATATCACTATAAGAGCAAGATTATGTTGGTGATGTTGGCCAAATCTAGCAAAGAACATTCTTGTGGGGTTACGTAGATGTGGCAACATCAAAAACATACATTACACAACACAACACAATATTGTATTGTCAAAATCCAACTAATTCAGTGTCTGACAGTGAAACTATTTGATCATATATCTGGAAGATCTTCAGAATTGTAGTTTTAAGAGGATGGGATTCATTTTTTCACACATTTTGCAATCAAACTGCTCCTTGACTGCTCCTCTCTCTACTGTGTGGTGCTTATTGTTGAGTTTCTCAGCGATGGCAGGAAGTAGAAGGGAAGGAACAGGAGACCGACTTACTCTAGGGACCTCACAGGAGTGTGATCCATGCAGGAATCAGCTCGGCCGACTGGTTCGATCCTTCCGTTCTCTTCTTCTCTGGCCTCGTCCTCCTAAAACACACACAAAAAAAGAAAGAAAAGCATGGGGTGAGACTGCACATAAAATATCCAACTAAAGCCTCATGAGCTGGACGTTTGCTGCTGTAGCTCCAAAAACATTAGATCATTGGCAGCAAACACCCGTGACTGGATGTTCATGCAAGATGACATGTCATAAGCTGCTTTCCAGTTTTCCCTGCCAGCAAACAAAGTGGTTAACAATCAGTCAGTGTGTCTCCGGTTTGCACGAAAAACGATGTTGACATCAGAGTGAACAACGTTTTTCGCCCCTTCCAGTTGCTCCATATGTCAGATTGTGCACTCATGCTCTTGACCGTGAATTGGCTCGAGATTCGTCTCAGACTACTAGTTGAACACCGTCCAATCAGCTTATAGCTTTCCTCAGCAGGCATGATATGCAACAGAGATCCTGCGGGAGGTTTAAGAAGCAGATTTCAGGGATCAGGGATGTGGACGCACAGCTTCCTAGATGGCACAATGCAAAGGATAAGATGACCTTTCAAGAGCTAAGCTGCATCGTCTAGTCCTAGAAAACAACCTCCCTTGCTTGTTTCTTGACTTTGTTAGCACTAAAACCTTAAAACATAAGTTCCAAACCTGCTGAAGCCAAGAGGAGCAGACCGGAGGAGGCCTTCCACAGGTATAAAAATACATGCCCTTTAAAAGTTCTTACGAAATTACATCGCCTTTGTTCTCGCCCGGTATTCAACTGTGAGGTGTGTTGGAACGGTGACGCTGAGCTGGTACACACACACACACACACACACACACACACACTCGTGGTGTGCAGAGAGCAAAGAGGAGGAAAAATGAGAAGCAGAGAAAGAAAAGTCATTAAAATTTCAGGGCAACATTGGAGAGGAGAGACGAGCGGCAGCAGCAGCAGCAGCAGCAGCGAAGGCCTCCCCGGCAACTGGCCTCATCAGTATGAAAATGAGCCTGCCGTTACCGTGGCTGCCATACGGTTGCCATGACACTTTCGGGTGCCTGGAGGACACACAGCTACAGGGCAGCGTGTGAGTGAAATGGCATGCAAGGACTTTTTTTTGCCTGCCGTCTTTTAATTTGGAATTCGTCTTGTTCTGGCTCGGAGTGCCGACGGTCACAGAGAAAACAGAAAGACGACAAATAGGAGCATTTTTCTGACAGAAAGCGTGAGAAAAGGTGGAGGTGTAGCAATGTTTCCAAGCTGATGACAGCAGACTTTGGCTCTTTAATGAAAATTTGCTAGATTTACCAACAATAAAATGTTCCTTGAGTCATTCATCACATGCCTCTCATTCTCGTTAACTGCTACTAATATAGTTTAAATTTCAAGATTTCTTTAATTTTATGCTACCCATTTTGGTCTGTTTTGTTTTTTTTTATCATCTTGGGATCATGTTGGAAACACATTGTCCCCAAGAGCCAATCCCATCTTGCATGTTCAAAGACAAATCAAAGCAAAAAAACTTTAAGAACTTGTTAATTATTGAAGAATTTTGAAAACAAACCCATGTGTATTCTTGATTAACACCATTAGTGGTTGCAATGGGGAATTCTTGCAGCCATTGCATCATAAATATAAAAGAATAAAAGCCATACAGTCCCTCAAAATTGGCTCCAAAATGCAAAAATTGAAAAAGAACACTATTTTGCAACTTGTTATTCTCAAATCTGAAAGTTCTACATCATTAAAAGTGGAATTTAGCTCACAAATGTCTTAATACATAGTTCTGTTGTGATCTCCTGACTGAAAACATTATAATATGAGCACATACTGAGGCTATAGAGAAGGCAGCGAGATTCCTAAAAGACTCTTCTGGGATCAGTGGACAGCAGCTGCATTCCAAGACTTTTAAAAACACCAGAAAAACTTTCTGGCCACATTTACAAAGAGAACATTCCTTTACATTGGCGAAAATGTGTTCTACAAGGTGGCTCACTGGTATTAAAACCTCTTCTGTTAATAACCGGAACAACCGTGATCATGTACGAGGACTAAACACAGTCGCATACACACATTAGAGGAAAAACAAAACACCAAAGCCAGAAAAAGTCTGACAGACTGAGAAACAATAACAAGTCAAAGAGCCTCGGGAACGCACCGAGCACTATTTAATATTCATCAGGAGAAGAGGAAGTGAGGCAGGGGGACATCAGAGAGGCAGAGGAATCGCTATCTGACGAAGAACCAAATGAGATCTGCATTCATCACAGCACACGCAGGCTTCTCCCTTTATTTCGGTGCGCAACATCACCGAGGACCGTGGCTGACAATTCTATTCTGAACCCAGACAGGGACGGTGTGTGTTTCTGTGTGCATGGAAGGGAGTGTAAATGAAAAGATAATGAAAGGTGAAGCAAATGATGGTGAAAGTGGAAGCGAAATTATAGGAGACACATTATAAAGAAAAACAAATGTGCAGCCATGAATATATTTGCAGCATGATGCTAGTTATTTAAAGGAACTTAAATGCTTTAACCTTAACTTAAAACATTAAGGGAACATGTAATCATCCCAGTATAACAGTAAATTAACTAAACTTCTGGGATATCAAACTGTCCAGTTAGGTAGTGATGTGAATCCCATCCTCAGTGGGTTAATAGTATTGGTTTCTATTCTTACATCATTTTTCCTCGATAAACTACAGCGTATAACAGTGATTTAAGTGATTTAATGCATTCTTTGAGCATAATCAAGCCAACTCAGAATGTGGCTACGTTTTGCTAAAGTGTACCGCCAAAATGTCAAGTTTAAGCTTTTTTAAAACAGCTTCCAGACCATAAATCAACAACCAACACTGCACATCATCCCTTGGTCTCAGTTATATTCCCCAATAGTTGTTGAACTGGGATCAGCTTTTGATTGGGTTCCATTTTTAGAAAACAAATAGAATATCTGCAGGTGGTCTTTTGTTAGCATTTTAGTATTAAATTACCAGGCTAAAAGCGTTATAACCAGGTTTAAAATGTTGCAAAGATACATTTCAGATTTGTATTTTTTGACACATTAAGGCTAAAAGAAGGCCAGCAGATACAATAAACTCAGAGCCATTTAGTTCATTGACAGATGATGTGCAGATTATCTCAACTGTCGATTGGTTCAAGAGAATACGTACCATTTTGTTCTCAATAAACTACACAGTGCAGATCAACGATTTAAGTATTTTATTACATTCTTTGAGCCTAACCAAGCCTGTTAGACCAAAATTATTTATCGTCAATTGAATGTTTACCCAGAGTGCGGTTGGATTTTCCTAAAATGCATGGCCAAAATGTCAAGTATAAACTTTTTGTAAATCACAAATCAACAACCACCAGAGCACATCATCCACTGGTCAATGTTATATTCCCCAGTAGTTCTTGAACTGGGATCAGCAGTCGATCTGTCTCTATTTTCAGAAAGCAACATAATATCTACAGGTAGTCTTTTGTTATCATTTTAGTATTAAATAACCAGGCTAGAATGGTTTAAAATGCTGCAAAGACACACTTTGTATGAGCATCTTTGACTCACTTAGGCTAAAAGGCTAGCAGATACAGTAAACTTGTGGCTGATTTAGTTCATCTAGAGATGATGTGCAGATTATCTCAACTGGTACAAGAGTACGCATGATTTTGTCCTCAATAAACTTCAGCGTATTTCAACTATTTAAGTGTTCTATTACATTCTTGGAGCCTAACCAAGACTGCTAGACCTAACCTATTCATTGTTAGTTCAATGTTTACTCAGAGTGCGGCCGTGTTTTGATAAAATACATGGCCAAAATGCTAAGTTTAAGCTTTTTGTAAATCACCAATCAACAAACAACACTGCTCATCATCCATTGATCTATGCTATATTTCCCAATAGCTCTTGAACTGGGATCAGCAGTCAATCTGGTTTTATTTTCAGAAAGCGAATAGAATATCTACAGGTGGTTTGTTATCATTTTAGTGTTAAATAACCAGGCTAAAATGGTTTGAAATGCTGCAAAGACACATTTTATGAGTGGTTTTGACTCATTTAGGCTTAAAAAGGCCAACAGATATAGTAAACTGGTGGCAGATTTTGTTTTCAATAAACTACACAGCATATATCAATCATTTAAATGTTTCCTTACATTTTTTAAGCAGTGCAGTTATCAAGGAATTGCACTACTATTACAGAAACTTGACAAATGAGGAAAATCCTATAAAAGAGTATTGGATAAGTATGATTCACTTCAGAGCCAAGTGGACCTTTGGGTGAAAAACCGTCATTTCTGAGGTCGGGAATGAAGTTTGAACCTCCGCTGATGAAAGTGATTTTTCAATCAGCCTTTCATCCTCTCCACTGTCTGCTGTAATGAAGCTTTTAGGTCTGTTTGCTGTAAAAAGATGACATCCTGCTCCTGCTTTTGTCCTGCAAAGTTATCTGGCTTTGTATAAAATGGATGATGCCCTGTTTGTTTGCTTTTAAAAGCAAACTCAAGACGGACCTTTTTAGTCACTTTTTTGATTGATTTGATACATTTTATTTATGTATTACTCTTCTGAGAACTAATTTTATTGTTAGATTTCTCTATTCATCCACTTATTTATCCACTTATTTACATAGTTTAGTCTATTTAATATACGGTTTATGACTTCATTTTTTAATAATTTTTATGCAGTATATAAATATATACATATATACACATATACATGCACATATACATAGATATAAACATATATTTTTTAAATCTGTATTTTAATGATAGATATTTCATTTATTTTTATTTCATTTATTGATCTAGTTTATTTTACCTTGTTTTATTTCATTTTATCTCATCTGGTGTTTCCTCGTTGCATGTGTTCTATAGAATAGCATTTCCTCAGTTCCTCAATCTCTGTGTTTGAGTTTTCTTGATAAGTTGACTGTGGGTTGTTTGCACTGTTCCACTGCATTTTTTTTTTCTTTTTGCAAAGCAGTGTGTTGCATTTTTGTTTGTATGAAAAGTGCTGTATCAATAAAGTCTAATTGATTGACTGAGACCAAAAGGGAGGAGTAAAAGGGTTGCAATAAAATAAACAAATAAATAAAAAGTGGTGTCATCAGTATAGAAAATAAAACTGGCTTTCCCCCAGACAAACATTATCTAGAACTCATGCTGACTCCAGCAGTTTGATTGACAGCTGCAGGAAACCAACTTTCTACTTCCTTCTCAAAAGTCCACTCAGGGGGAAAAAAAAGGCCTCGCCACACTTTCCCAACCACACCATCAAGACGTCGCCCTTTCCCGTCCCTGGGAGTGGGCTTGGGCGAGATGGATAGATAGATAGCGGCATTAATAATTCAGGGGCTGAGTTGGGGGGTTAATGGCCAGCAAGCAGACAGGCAGGCAGGTACGAGGCGCAATGTGTTTTCCAGCCGAGTCATTGTTTGTTTCCTGGATGTGGAGAAGCAGAGGCAGGCGGGCAGTTTTCAGGCCCGGGGGCTCATTAAAGATTGATAGGAGAATCCATCGGGGCCTGTCCTTTCTATCTCTCAGACTAAATGAAGTGGTCTGCGCCTGGTGTGTACGTACGGGAGGGAGAGCGAGTGCAGTAATGCTGCACTTTAATGAAGTGTTGCCCACTCCCCTTTTCCTGCCACTTTGACCACGCTGTCACTTACAAACTGATGTAACTGCATCCATGTAGACGCAAGCATTGGAGAAGTCTTATTTCCTGGTGAAAAAAATCTCCTATATGCAAACATTTTGATGAATCTTAACTGTGACGGTGAGCGTAAATGTTTAAAACCAGTACAAACAGCATTAAGAGCCATTTGCGGCATCGTACCTGGATCAGATCATTTCTGTAACGCGGCATTAAAAATGTAAAATCCAGATGCGTTTAAATATGAATGATCACTCCTCTGAGCTGTTTTGCTTTGAAAAGTTTTTGATTGTAAGGTTTGATGTTGAAGCCGCCTTTCAGAGCAACCTGACAGGAAGCGATTGTGTTGATCCGCCGTGACGAGCTGACAGCCGACGGCGCCAATTAAGCCAAAGCTGAAGTGATACGTCTCAAATCATGTAAAATTTCGCACAAACAAATCAAGTTTGGGGAAGTCAAGTCAGTCGTTTGTCAAGTTTAGAAAATGTTCTATTAAAATTCACTATTAAACAGAAAATTTCAGAGAAACCGTCACTGGATTTACTGAAGTTTTACAACTGCTCGGCTGATTGGTTGGTCGATGCGCTTTACTCTGACAAAACTGTCATCGGTCAGACAATTGCTGGTGCTTCTTTAGCAAGGAGCTCTACATCAACAGCCTTCGAGGAGTAATCCATTATTTTTGACTGTAGGAGGAGCAGAACATTTTTTCACAATTTTGAACTCATTCAAGCCATTGAAGACAGTTTCGGCTCAACGATTTAACATAAAAAGGAACGTTTACATAGAGTCAGCTTCAAAAAGACTGATAACATGTAAAGAAGTTGTCAGTCTGGCTTTTTTTGCTATAAACTACAAGTGGTTTAAAGCAGTACATCATCCAAAGACAACTTGTCTGTGTTGTATTCCTCAATAGTTTTTGGGTTGAGAAAACTAGTCAATATAGTTCTAGTTCAAGAAAACTGAAGAATATAGGCAGGTAGCTCTGCTCTGAGTCTTGTGTTGTCATTTTAGTAATAAATAACCAGGCTTGAATTATTGTAAACGCTGCAAAGACACACTTTATACAAGTATTTTTGACTCATTTACTCTAAAAAAGGCAAGCATGTTCAGTAAACTCGTAGCAGATTTAGTTCGTCTATAGATGATGTGCAGATTGTCTCGATTGCCGATTGGTTCAAGATAATGGATGATCTTGTTCTCAATAAACTTAACGATTTAAGTGTTGTAATAAATTCTTTGAGCCTAATCAAGACTGCTAGACCTAACCTATTTATCGTCAGTTGAATGTTTACTCAGAGTGCGGCTGTGTTTTGCTAAAATGCAAGGCCAAAATGTAAAGCACAGGCTTTTAAAAGCAGCTTGTATATCACAAATCTATAAGCAACATTGCAAATCATCCACTGATCGATGCTGTATTCCTCAACAGTTCTTAAACTGGGATCAGCAGTCGATCTGGTTCTATTTTCAGAAAGCAAAGAATTGCTTCATGTGAGTATTCTTGAATCATTTATACAAAAAAAAGGCTAGCAGACACAGTAGAATAGTGGCAGGGTGCCACTGGTGCACTGCATACATTTTTATTAATTTAACACTTGACTTGCATAAAAACAAATGGGTGTGACTGTGGAGAAGCACTTTTATTCACAAATAGATCTAATACTTCTTGCTGAAAAACAGCATCAACACGAGGCAAAATAACAGACGCTGCACCTGAATACTCACACAGAGACATTCATCACTGTTAACTGGTATCTGTGTCCTCTCCAGCACAGCTCCATATGTCCACAACCAGATGAAACGTTGAACCAGAGACTATAAATTAGCCTTAACCTTTAACCTGTAACCCGAAAACCACCACACACCATCTGTGCCCGACAGCGGCAGATGAAAGTTTGAGACGGGAGTTTAAAGAAGCCTCCTATATCAAGTCTAAAAGGAATCACAGAGAGCAGAGGTTCAAGATTTCTCAGGTTTAACACAGCTGTTGAAAGATTTTACAATGTTTTCTTTGTCTTGACTTGGGAAAAATCGCTTCACATTTAAGAGAAACAGTGTAGAATTGGTTAGTTAACATTAGCACTGATAGCTTCTCCAGAACTGTATCTACTGAAAATGCCCAGAGGAAATACCTTGAGACAAATCCGCACGTTTTGATTCATGCTCGACTGCACCAACAAAAAAGAGAGAACAAACAACAACCCACTAATAGCGTGTGGGTCAATGGGTGCGCGACCCTTTCAGGAGGAGGCAACCGAATAAAGAAAAAAAAAAATCTGTTCAATTTCCACAGAGGTGAGACGACACACACACAAACAGCTCTGATGGCCGATGTTCAGATTTCCACCAAAACACCTCCAGAAAGCTCTCAGCAGGTTCATCACAGGCCACCTGCACAGACTCGGACACGTCTCAGAGCACCGGGGGATGTGGTGCTCAAACACTGCTGCATGTGAACTCCGATGTCTTATTCATGGGATAAGTCACTGAGGTCAGAGATGCTGTGGCGCTGATGTGAGTGTAGGATGTGACTCTGATACCCGCTGTAGGATTCATTGAGCTGAAATTGAATGATTAAATATACATTTCAAATAAGCACAAAGAGAACATGAGCTCCACTTCCACTGGTCTTAAAGTTTAGGTGAGAAACACTGCAGCATCACAGGATCGAATTAACTCGATGCCCTCCTGATAATGCAGAGCACAACACGGTCCGACCCGTCCTGACAGAGACATTTGATGAATGTTGATGCTCGGCTCGACACAGGACCACAATGCATCATTAAAAGCCAGCTTTCAATTACAGATCCCTACACTAATTCAATTAGTCTCCTTTGAAGACACTTTGATAATGGGATCCAGACAGGCGGACAGCATCGTCAATAACTCGAGGATTCATTGAGCCGAGGGAACGTTATCAGAGTTTATATCATCCTGGCAGCCTGTCGAGCTGCTACACAACCGGAGGAGGACGTTATGTGATTGTGTGTGTTTAGTTTTGCGCAAAGGGCATTTAGAAGATAGAGAAGGAGAAAAGAAAATAAAAGAGAAAAAACAGGAAGATATTATGTGATCTGAATGTATTTATTTTCAGAGGAGACATTATTGATATTATCTGTGTACTTCTGTCTACTTCTGTCATTAATTTTTCACAACACTGCAAAGGACTAATTGAGGATATCTATTTTTTGTATCTATTTTTTTATTTTTAAATTTTTTTTATTTGCACGACTCCTTATTTTGTGCAGTTCATTGCCTTTATCTATTTTTATTATTTTGTATTTGTACTACTACTTCTTTTGTCCATTCTGGGGCCTTTATTTATCTATTCTTTTTTAAATTTATTTTTATTTTATTTATCTTTTTTAAAAATCTACTCTGTATATATTTATCTTGTTTGCCACTCGTTAGAAAAGAAAGAATTTCATAGTATAGTGAAACCTGTTTCTTTACTGCACATATGTCAATAAACTTTGAACCTTACGTTCGAATACAGAGCAATTTCTGACACCGGTTTGTTCTTCAATACTTGAATAGATTGAAAATTTTATAGTATTGTGATATACTGGGAAATTTCCTCCATTCTGAGAGGAGTCTTCAAGATTTAAACATTACTGTTGTCAATGGGGTTTGGTAAAATCATCATACTTCCAAAGACTTCTAAAGTTTCATATGTAACAAACCTGAAGAACCAATGCTGTCAAAATGAAAGTAGGGGCTTTCTGTATTATTCTTTGTCAGAATCTTTTCCCAGTTTGAACATGTATAGCTGAATTAATCCAATATCACAAGTTGCCATTGTGTAATGTAGAGTGGTTTTGCAGTGTTTGAGCAGAGTTGAAGGTGAGCTGGTGTGCTTGAGATGAAACGAGTGAGGAGGCAGATCCGCATATTATAGGCAGGAAGAGTTTGTTTTCACTGGGGAAACTTCTAAAATTCTAACTATGATACACAGCCATTAGATTTATTAAATGGCCACAGAGGGATTTTAAGCAATATCCTTTGCAGATTCAAGACAGACAAGATGATCAAAGAACAATGGCAGCATTTTCAAGTGTGACCCCTAAACTCCAATATGTAATTAGGTGGATATGGCTCACAGGGTTCGTCTATGATTACTTCTGACTCTGTCATATTCTTACATTTATACTAATTAGAGAATTGTGCTGGGGATGATGCTAAATCTGGTGAGAACTCAGCAGCAGCAACTCACAACAGTTTCTCCAGGAGTTAATATCGTAGGGAAATAAGCCACATTAAAACTACATTCATCTGGAGGCAGGATGTTCCATGACTAATCTGCAGCTATATAACATACATTCAACATCACTGATACTTCATAACATACAGTCGACTATCGGTCCGGAATTTGAGAAGTTATGCTTCATGGTCTCCAACAATTAGTTCATAAGATGTGCTGTCTGACCTGCCAGGAATAAAATACATTTGCAGTTGTTCCAGATGTTCAAACTCCCAGCAGAATGAAAAGCTGGCCATATAAGCATGTTTCTATCTTTGGAGCAGCGTTTTAGGAAGGTCCTTTTCTGTTTCAAACTCACAATGTTTCCACGCACAAAGCAGGGCCAATCAAGAAACTTTGTTGTTTTACAGTTTGGTGTAGAAGAATGTGACTCGTTTATACAAAGAACAGACCTCAGCCTCATGACGTGTCTTTGGGATGAACTGGAACACAGATTGAAAAGCTTCTGTGGGGGACTTTAGTGGTATAAATCTGGTGGAAAGCTACTGTAGGAGACTAGAGGCTGTTGTAGCCACAGAGTAATGAACATACACTCACCGGCCACTTTATTAGGTACACCTGTTCAATTGCTTGTTAACACAAACAGCTAATCAGCCAATCACACGGCCACAACTCTCTCTTAGACATGGTTAAAACAACCTGCTGAAGTTAAAACTGAGCATCATAATGGAGAAGAAAAGGGACGTAAGAGACTTTGAATGTGGCATGGCTGTTGGTGCCAGACGGGCTGGTCTGAGTATTTCACAAACTGCTGATCCACTGGGATTGTCTCACACAACCATCTCTAGGGTTTAGAGAGAACGGCCCAAAAAAGAGAAAGTATCCAGTGAGCAGCAGTTGTGTGGACTAGAACGCCTTGTTGATGTGAGAGGTCAGAGGAGAATGGGTAGACTGGCTGGAGATGATAGAAAGGCAACAGTAACTCAAATAGCCACTCGTTACAAGCAAGGAATGCAGAACACCAGTTCAGAACAGGAAACTGAAGCTACAATTCACACAGGCTCATCAGAATTAGACAATAGATGATTGGAAAAACATTGCCTGGTCTGATGAGTCCAATTTCAGCTGCAACAGTCAGATGGTCAGAACTTGAAACAAAAAACATGAAATCATGGGTCCATCCTGCCTTGTATCAATGGTTCAGGCTGCTGGTGGTGTAATGGTGTAGGGGATATTTTCTTGGCACACTTTGAATAGAATAGAATAGAATAGAATTGATCTTTATTGTCACTGTTACAAAAAATAATGAAAATCAGTTTAGTACTCTCCAAATAGCAGCAAAAAAATATATACTTAGTACTAATTGAGCATGGTTGAAACACTACAGCCTGCTTGAGTATTGTTGCTAAACATGTCCATCCCTTTATGACCACAATAGACCATCTTCTGGTGGAAACTTCCAGCAGGATAATGCTCCATGGCACAAAGCTCAAATCATCTGAAACTGCTTTCTTGAACATGATAATGAGTTCACTGTACTCCAATGGCCTCCACAGGCACCAGGTCTCAATCCAATAGAACCTTTGGGATGTGCTGGAACAGGAGATGGGCATCATGGATGTGCAGCTGACAAATCTGCAGCAAGTGCGTGATGCTGTCATGTCAACATGGATGAAAATCTCAGAGGAATATTTCCAACACCTTGCTGAAAGGATCTCACCAGAATAAAGCAGTTCTGAAGACAAAAGGGGGTCCAACCTTTTAGTAGCAAAGTGTACCTAAAAAAGTGGCCAGTGAGTGTAGGTTTGGTGTTTAAATGTTCAATAGTGTAGGTGTCTTCATAGTTTGTCACTACAATCCAGTGTTGAGACACCTTCTGCCATTTTCGCTCATACATCTGCGAACGTCACTGACCTGCAAGAGGCAGCAGCAATATCAGCTTGAACAAAATGAGACTTCCAGCACTTCCTAAATTACCACAGTGTTGCCGTAGCAATCCACTTAATTCAACAGCAATTTCTGCGATCCAATTCAATCAAAGCGGCCGGGGTTGGCAGAGGGGGTATCACCGCACCGAAATATGCACCGCAATTTACTGAAACATAACAGACAATGGAGGCCTCATCAGGAATATGAGCAATTTCGAAAATTCGCACATCAGGAGCCAATGTCCCCCGAGAGCTCAGCCGGTGTCGCTTGAAATGGAATCGCGGACGACGCTTGTTTTTCAACTGCATCTGATTGAGCACATGAATGTTTCTTTTCCGATATTTAACAGAGATATCTCATATGGAGAAAATACTGAGATTACAGAGAAGCGTATCAGGAGCTGTTTCTCCTGAGAGTGCTGAGGAGATGAAGTGAGTGATGGGACAGAGCAATGAAAGGGTAAGAAAAAAAGGCAGACTGACTCAAAGAGAATGACAGAGAGGCAGATAGCGAGACAGACAGAGACACATTACACAGAGGAACAGCGAGCCACGACAAAGCTCGCTCAAAGGATGACAAACGACACTTTGAAAACTCCCAACTCCAAACCTGCGGGGATTCTGAGCTCTTCTGACATTTTGGTTTTTAGTTGTCAAAAGAAGAAAAAAGAGGAGAAAGTTTGAGGTTCTCCAGCCGTGCCGGTCCTTCAAAGCAAGTATTTATGAACACTTAAGAACAGGAATGAGCACCAAGGATCAGTATTTCATTTAGAAAACCAGTGCAGAGTTGGTCATAACTGCAGCAGTGTCAGCTCAAGAGAATTCTGCGCTGCTATTTTCATGTTTTTAATTCACTTGCTTCAGTGCTTTTATTAGCGCTCTATGAAGTTGAATTTTTCCCTCCATCTAAATATCATCACAGTGTTTACATTCTCTGGATTGTAGTTAGACTGGATAGGTTAAAACACAAAGGAGCCTCAAGATAATAAAGATAATTAAGTTTACATGATGACAGAACCAGCTAATGTCTACACAATTAACAATCATCAACTCTTTGCATTTAAATGAATAATGTGTATTTACATATATCACAGTTTGTATCATCCATCTACACAGTTTTTAAGTTTTAGTATATACATTCTGTAAATATATATGCTTATACACATATATATATACACACACACGTGTGTGTGTGTATATATATATATATATATGCCCTGTGTGCTCTGCTCTTATCTTTTATTTCTATATGTTTAATATGCTGCTGGTTTCTTGAACTTCCCTCGGGGTCAATAAAGTATCTCCATATCTACCTATTTCAAACCATTTCTACTGTCTGATGCCTGTTTTAAAACATCTAACTGGTCACTGCTAGAACTTCGGTTTTAGACTACCACTAGTAGTCTTACTACAGTACAAAGACCAGTAAGTACCAACACCACTACACTAGCATTACGAGAACCTCAGGGAACTCGAGATGATCAGGGAACCTCACTTTCGTGGGGGGTTTCTCAGGAACTCTTACAGCTCAATTCAGAGAAGTGGTCACTTGAAGAACCTCAAATACTGCAAAAGAGGTTATTGGAGGATTTTTGTCTACAGTGTAGCCATAACACACGCTTTACACTAATATTAGACATTGATTTTATCTTTAAAATTTAGCTTTGTTGTGATTGTGTGCATTGAAATATCTCAAAATGTATATATATAATAATCAATTTGGTTAATTTTATGAAAAGGGAAAAACAAGGCTTATAGTGTTATAATGCTTTATTTTCAGCCAATAAAAAATATCACATAGAAATAAACACCGTACTAAGAAAATATTGTAGGTTGTAGTTGTCTGGCATTAAATTATGGAGCTCTTTCAAACAATATTGGAGATAGATGCAATTTTAGAGACCGTTTTTTAAATTTTTGGGTAAATAATGACCTAGTTTGATTACAACAACAACAGATTTGTGCAAATGACTTCCAATTTAAATTATAAGGTTGTTCTAATTTATTAAGACACATCTAAAGTAAAACACAATACATTTTTTCTTAAGTTTTTAGACAAAATATTACTGTACACCACTGCAGTTATAATAATGATGGCTAGAAATGGAACCTAAAATCCCACTAAATAGTTCATTGAAGACTTTTACTGGCAACAGTGTGAAACCCCAAAAGGTTCCTTGAGGCTCTTCTAATTCTAAGAGTAAACAAACTACTGGTATATATCAATCCCTGTTGAAGTACATTTAAGTAATGTAATAGGAAAATATAAAGATAGCACATCCTGTGTTTTTTTCCCTATTAGATATATATTAACCTCACATCCTCTTTTCATTCTGTCGAGGTTCTTTTGAGGTTCTTCCCGAGACTTTCTGGCATTAGTGATGTGGATGGATTATTTTGATTTTAATCAGTGAGAGACGGACTCAGTGGTATGAGTGTATCTACGATACACTACAGGAGTACAGGACATAAACTGTGCATTCATGTGTGCGACTTTATCCCATGTGTAATCCATACGGGGTCAACCGGGATCGATCGAGTCTCCACATGTTCCAACTCTCTCACATACAGAAATACAGATGTATTTCTCTTCCAGAGCAAAGAAATGTGGATGAGGTGTGTCTAAAAGAAGTATTTCTACTCTTGCATCTAAACCTACATGCTGGTTTTGTAAAGGAGGTGAAGAGATCTGAAAAACTCCACATTCTGCTTCAAAACATCCTTTAGAATTTCAATGGGATTGAGATCAGTGTGAAGGCCACATCTTGTATGAAAACATGGATTCATTTTCTTCAGGCTTTTACTCGGTCTTTCTTTTCTTTGCCGTGTAAACTGTTTTCATAGAACTGTTGATAAAGGATAAAATTATGCAATACAACCTTGTATAAAATGAATTTGACCATACGGGCACAATATGCACCAACAAGCACGATGAGTCTGACCAGATGAAACTGTCATTTACTTGTAAACTTGGTTCAGAATTATTAAAAGTTCAGGCATCTTCGGTTTGATAGCAATTAACATTCTGAAGCCCCAAAACCAGGTAATGGGTTTGAAACGCTGCTATCTTCAAAAAAAATTGCCAAAATTACACCATTTATCAGAGCCGGAGACTGTGAAAACTGAACGAATCGTGAGATTTTCAGCTTTTCAACTGTCCTCAATCCAGTCATGTGAGACCTGCAGCTCTGTCAGGAAAATTAACCAAACTGAAGTTTCAAATTGTGATGTTTCATCAAAAAATGCCAATTCAAAAAAAAAATCACCTACAAAATGAACCATTCGCACAAAACAGATGCCACAGAAAAGAAACAGCACAACGGAGAGGTGATTGTTGACTCTGCTAACCAACACGAGGCTGTAAAAATGTAAATAGTTCCTTTTTTACGAGTATTTGTAACACCTGTAAAAATTGTACAGACTGATTCCAATGTTTTTCAATTTGTATCAATCAAATGACAAAAGAAATGCAAATTCTTTGTTTCTTTTCTTTGTATTTTCAGGGAAACTTGAAAATAATTTAATTTAGAAGGAATTCTGATAGTAAATGTACTCATAGTTCACTTTTTTGTGTTGTGTCAAAGAGCTCCCTGAGAAGTTTGAGCCATTTTGGACAATTTTGTGGTCCATTTTGGGAAATTTTAGAAAAGTTTCGAATTGAAATGGCAGATAATATGTAGTAAAACCACAAGAAATGAATTATTTTATATGTTAACTGCAACAACAACAAAACAAAGCAAAAAAAACCCAACAAACTTTTAAACAATTTCCACATCAAAATCTATATTTTTATAAATGGCAATTGGTTTTGCAATATTGACTGTAAAATGACATTTTTTTTTATTGCACTTAAATCTGCAAAAAATATGGTTAATTTTCAGCTATTTACTGTTATTTGAAAGAAAAA
Organism: Amphiprion ocellaris; assembly: GCF_022539595.1. NCBI lineage: Eukaryota > Metazoa > Chordata > Actinopteri > Pomacentridae > Amphiprion > Amphiprion ocellaris. The sequence continues at coordinate 31,290,864 of NC_072775.1, forward strand.
TGCAACTACACAATGGATTTAAAAAATGCATTTTCCACATGTTTACCTTTTTCGTTTAATTACAGACAATTTCAAGAAAATTCTCTGACTCTTACTAGTCAGCTGTAAAAAAAAAAAAAAGGTCAAAATACGATCAATATTTCTGTAGACATTAAATGACGAATGATTCTACTGAAGCACTATGAGAAAGTCTCTCTGCACTGCACTGACATGTTAAAATCTGTACAAATAAATTCAGTTTCTGATAAATACCATCACATGGGAAGAGAAGGGTCAGCAGGGTTTGGAGCAATATTTGTTTCCTGGACTCTGGAGGTTTAGTTAGAATCATAAAACATTCAGTTTGTTGATACTTTCTCAGCAACATACACAGAAATATTCACCTACTGACAGAGTGGAGCTGGGGCGAGGAGGACATGGGGGATAGTTTTTAGTGTGGGAAGTCCAAGTGTCACAGCCATGACTGTGTAGTTCAACATTTGTTCATATCTAAAAGATGCAAACACTGAATATAATATTCTATGGTGTCATATAGTCAACTTGATTCTCCTCTTAGCTGCTGCACTGATGGGCTGAGACACACATGAAATAACGAGAGCTGTCGTCAAGTTTGCAGACTTTCCTACATCTGTGTGCTTTCATCAGATATATGGCCACTGCTGCAGGTGTAATCCTCGCGGTGCATTCACAATCTGCCCTAACAACGGAGGTGAGCAGGGTGGGCTGTGGCCGCTCACACAGCTTGTTATGTGATGCACCATTTACCAAGATGAGACTCCCGATGGAGCTGCTGCTATAGAGCAAAATAACAGGTAAAGCCGACCAAACTGCCCCTCTGAGAGGAAGGAAGCTGTGGATAATGGTGACAAGAATCACACTCGCAAACACACAAACACACAGTGGTAGAGTTGTCAGACTGAAGGCCATTATTCTGACTGACTCCAACTGTAATGGCTGCTGCTAAGAAGAAGACCGTGTCTATATAAACAAGTCAAGGGAGGAGGGAAAAAAAGCAGAAAATCTCACACTCTCCTGCTCTATCCTCCTCGTCTGACTTCCTGCTGCAGAGCTCTGAGGCAGCCTTGGCTGAACCTTCAGCAGAACCCGTCCACAGCTGGAGATCCGGCAGTGAATGACTCAGGAGATTCACACGAGCGATAAATGAATGCAAAGTGAGCAGGTCCTAGTTTCTAACTCTAAAGCAAACAACCATGGTAACTGTATCTGTACTAGGGGTGGTGATTCATTCTTATTAAATTTACATTAATATACATATATAGAGAGTAGTTAGCAAATGTATTCAACCTCTACCCAGTGAAAGGTGTTTGCCACAGCATTGCTGATTACCTAAATATGTTTTTATGTTTCTGTAGTTGTTAATCCGCCAGTATGTACAAGCTCTTTAATCATTATGATACCTTTAATGGTAAAATGGAATTGTTGCTATCCGTGAATTTTCAAATTTACTGTTTTACAAAAAAAGCAGACAAAAATAGTGAAGCACATTTTTATTTTTTGATTGAGATGCCAAATTACAGTTATGTGCTTGCATTCTTGAACAGAATCATTTGTTTTAGTGGTTGTATGCTATTCCTGATAAATTTCTGGCTTCTCATATACAAAATAATAAGGTTTTTGGTTAATATATGCTGATAAGGACTATTTAGTTGCTCCACTTTGTTATCTGCCTAATAAGTAATAACATTTTTTGACAGATTTCCAAAATATTACTGTTTTCTCGTTTTTATGACAGGTGGTCTAATGAATTTGTTAAGCACTGTATTTTTTTTTCTTCCATATTTTATTTTCATTTGTTGACACGGAAAAACAAGAACAAAGTGAATAGCCTCTACACAATCAATAGATATACAGGGCATAAGGAAAGTAAAAAATGAAAAGTGTTTATAATCAGTTTTTAATCAATTTTAAATCAAATTTTTTCTTGGACAATAAACTAATTCACAAGTCCAAATTAATTTTTTGTTGCACTTCCAATGGGAGCAAGATGAAGAACCTTCAAGTGAAGCAGCTCATCGGCAATGTTTTGCTCTTTAAGAACTCTGTGTTTCAGCAAGATTTTCCTGCAAGCCAGCACTGAAGATTAAAACCTTTACTTTAAATATTAATATGAACCATTTTTGATGCGTTTTATCACAAATAACCTCAACAGCTGAAATCAGATTCAATGCAAATTCAAACTGCATTATGACACAAAGTGCATCGTTTCTCAGCATTACATCTACAAACAGATACAGGCGCCTCCACATTCATTTCAGATCCAGGTAAAGGTTTGGGGTTCAGCTGTTTCGGAAAGACAACTTGATTTCCAGAACAATCTCTCTGGCTGAGGATTTCATTTCACAACAGACCTCAACAATCATCTCCATGCCTCTTCTGTCAGATCCTCGATCCTCCTCTGATAACAGCTGACACCTGCTGCTGTCATCCTCCTTGTCTGCCTTTGATCATTTCATAGACCACTGATAAACTCTCTTGTTCATAAACCTGCTGAGCGCAGCAGGTTTACAAAAACCGAGATACTTATCTTTGATTTTGACTCTCGACTGTATGCGTTTGTAACTCTCGCCGATCCTCAACAGGTGGATTAAGTTTAGTAGAAAAGAGCTACCATCTGTCCAACCTGAGCAGCTCTATTTTAGGTGTAATTAGACTTTGGCAGCAGGTGATGAACATCAAATTATACGCTTGTGTGTGTCGGCGATGTCCTGACAGCAGGTTGCACCCAGAGATGGAGACCCCCTTGGGGAAGCTGCAGCCTCATGAGGGGGAGAAAGTGTCTTTCATCTCCCTGGTGCTGCTCCTCTCATCCAGTCCCTCACAGCTGGAAGGGATCTGTGCTCCCACTGGTTCCCGTCATATTAAAACCACAAGATCAAAGCTGACGAGGAGCAGGAGAGAGAAAGGAGGGATGGAGGGAAAGAGAAATGGGAGGAATAAAAAATAAAGGGTCGGCGTAGGGAGGTGACATAAAAAGCAAAGAGAACAGGGGGATCAATAGAAGGACGGCGAGTACAATAGCAAAGACAAGACAGATGGCGAGGAAAATCTAAGTTATGATGTTTGGGTATTAAAAAAAGTTTACTCTGTATTCTTTGAACCAGAAAATAGTTAAGTAAAGAATATGTTCAATCAACGAGGATGGAAATGTACGTCAAATAAATGATGATGAATACGCAAGATCGTTTGTAACTGAAGGACGGGGGCAACGAGTCGGACGAAAATTCACTGATGCATGCAAAGGAGGTACTTTTTTAATTAGTGCATGTGGCTTAAAGGCTGCTAAGGTTTACATTACGTATTTGTCCTTCAACCATGTGTAAAAGTACAGTGACTATGACCTTTAAATTAATTATAATAGTCACATTAGTTAAAAAAAAATACTTATCTTGGCATTAGAATGCAATAGCAAAACCCAAAACAACCAACTGGCAAAACTGACTACCACTGGACTACAAATGCAGTTTCCCGTTTCCATAAAAATGTCCATGTTTAAGTTTTAAAGTCTGCACGATAAAACAATGTAACTATAAGGTATCAATATGGTGACTTCATGGATAGATAGGTCATATGTCCTCATTAATGTCTAATATCCATTTAATTTAATACTAATTTGAGTCATCTGACATTTTAAACAGGCCACTGGAGGAGATTCTGTTGTGTATTCAAGAAGGAAACGTTAACCCATGAAGTCCATGACATACTTTTGTAGTTGCTATAATGAGTAGATGGGTTGTGTTTTATATTAGAAACATTCGTACACACATTAATGCCTCCTGACAATACGAAATTAAAAAAAAAAAATATTGTGGACTTTATTAAATCTGTTTTTTACTAACAGTAAAATATAGGAATGTCCATATAAAGATGTTTCTGCTTCCAATCCTATTCCATTTATTTAGTATCTGGCGATACCCATTATCAATTTTATAGATTAACAGATAACTTTAAGTGTTGTAGACTAGCTGTAGTACCTGGGGGTACCACCAGGTGAAGCCTATAATGACTAGAAGAGGAGGACACTTCTGTGGCAGCAAGCAGAGAGCATTAGCTAGTAAAGGAGCACTGTGACAGAGACTTCTTGACCTCAGGCCAGCGAACAAGTGTTAAATAAAGTTGGGATAACACAGGACAGTGATCCCACTTTCCAGGAAAACATCTAAAAGCAGATTTTTGTTTAATTTGCATGGCAACAGATGTATTTAATGAATCAGGCATGGGTTAGGCTGACACTGACAACACAAAATTCCTGTGGTTGGCCATTCTTAATAAAATAAAAATGGCCGACACCTGTGATGGAGTTTAAGACTTAACCTGAGGACATCGGCTGTATAACAAATGATTTAACTACAGCTGATAAATTGTAACGCTGCCATCTCACCTGTCTGAGGTGAAGAAAGTACATTTACTGTTACATCCTGATTGATCCTGTCTCCATGGGCCTTCTCCAACTCAGTTCAACACATAAAAAGTACGTTTTGCACTGTATAGAATGTTTATGTAATTGAACAGACTTGAAAGATGGTGTCTAGTGCTACAAGTATAGTTCTTTATCCCATTTAAAATAGCACTATAACACTACAATCCCACTGATAATCCATACTTTTACTCACTGTATAGGTGATCTCGTCACATATTGTTTTATTTTATTGCCACTTCAATACAATACAGGTGCCTTTTTTGGTATTCTAATAACGTAATGCTCTTCAAAGTATTTCATTTCTTCCAAGTATTGCTCCCCTCGTTTATTCGTTGCATGAGTTTCTTGGAAATGCAGCTGATTTGCAACACTGGCCTGTTGTTCCCTGAATAGCACAATTCTACTTTTAACGTCATGATTAATGAGACGGATTAAAATAACTGTTGCTATTAGAAGATGTCACAGTCACGGATGTATTCCTCAAACAGATATTTCAACTTCTCATCGGTGCAACGCAATACCAGAGCCTCTTGTGTTTCTCCAAAAACACGAGTGTTTTGTGTGTATCTGTACGAGCTCATAAGATGAACTTAATCCTCTGTTGAGGGTTTAAGTGTGTCTGAATAGCCGCCCTCATGTGTGGACTAGCAGAATACTATACTGGTGTTAATGAAAGGAGAGATAAAAACACAGAGTAGAAGCAGCAGAAAGAATGAATGGACAGAAGGAGAGTGTATGTAATTATCTGCTGTGGGTATAAAGCTGAAAACAGAGTAGTGAGTAAAAAAAAAAAAGAAGGAAAAAAAAGGTCACAGAGTGAGATATGGAATAATAAAGTTCACGTAAAGATGATACAGATGGAAAAGTGAGAGGAAACAAAGCAGACTAAAGGCTCATTATAACAAGGTGACTGCAGATTAACACAGGACCGTTAGCACATCTGCTAACACAAACACACACCTACAGTATTTATCTGTGCACCCATTCGCACCGCACTCACGTATAGTGCAAAAACAGAAGGACAGAGTGCGCGCGCACGCGCACACACACACACACACACACACACACACACACACACACACACACACACACACACACACACACACACACACACACACACACACACACACACACACACACACACACACACACACACACACACACACACACACACACAGACACACAAAAACCTGACTTTCCTCAATCGAAGCTCCACAGCAGCACCTACTGGTCCCAACCTGCCACCGTTCTGTCTTATTAACATCAAAACACACCCACAGATCTCCTGAACCCTCACACAGAAAATGCACGCTACACACCTGCACAAATGAAATCCTCACACACACAGACACAGATATAGCCACATTTTGCATGCACATAAGAGGAACGCACACTCAGGCGAACATACACCGACTCTGAGGTGATTTATGAGCGTATAGCTCCGGTTTGCATGATTTATCCTGCTAAAGCTGCACTGTGCACCTGAGGGACTCAACCCTCCACTACACACACCACACGGAGGCTTGTTAGTTGGGAAGCAGGGTTGAAATGTGTGTGAGATTTGTTTTGGTGCACATGCTGCAGTGTAATTGTCATTTTTATTTTGCACACAGTTTCTGCTTTGGCATCATAGTAACGTGTGCTTCCTTGAGCGTTAGTGGAATCTGGCAGTGTGTGTTTAAAGGTTTGTCTTATCAAAGTATCCCCCGGGCAGATCTGTGTCGTGTGTGCGTTAAGGTGTTTGTGTGAGTGCACACGCCGGCATTAACATTCCCCAGCAGGTATGTGTTGTCGTGAGCGTGCAGAGCCGTCGTCAGGATGTCTGTGTAACTACGTCCCCAGTGAGCTGTGTGAAGCCTCCATCCCACCATGAAAGATAGCTCGGTCCCTCAGCGGTCTAATAACCCAGGACACACAGCAGCATCACAAACACACACCGACGCAAACCCAGTTTTCACACCGACAGCTACCAGAGCAGTTATAAAATCTGACCTCCACTAACTCATCGTCATTAACTGCAACACAAATATCACAGCGCCACTTTGATGAGGACTGTAGTTGAAGAGTGCTAATTGGAATAAAAAATAGTGTCACATTAACATTAGTTCTCAGTTATTTTAGTCCACCTGGCTTAGTTGCTCAAAAAGCCACCAGAGGTTTGATTTAATGCAGGGGTGTCAAACATATGGCCCGTGGGCCGAAAACCTGGCCGCCAGATGATCTAATTTGGCCGGCGGGACGACTTTGCAAAATGTAAGAATTCCAGAAAAACTACACGTGACAAATTGGCATATTCCCATAACTTATGTGGTTACAACAAAATGCACAACAGACTTTTGAACTTGAGAACAACCAAATCAAATCAACGTTTTTTATTTATTTATTTATTTTTAACAAGAAAAGCACCCAGAGAGCGCAGTACCTCTCCAAGGCTGTTCATTCCTCCATTTGTGTATTCAGAAATCACGGCAACATAGAATCTGGCCATTAGATATAGATTTACCCACAAACTATAGAAATAAATAAAAAATTATCTTGCTGTGAACACAGGCATGTTATGCATACGTTATGTATGGAGACCGAATTATGTGACCGAAACATGTAGCAGGCGGTGTGTACTGATGCAGGCAGCTGACATGGCGTTCACTTGTTGTCATAGTTACAGCGACACTGCTATCTGGCAATGATACAGAAATCTTTAACAAATCTGTGGATACAGACTATAAGCTGCATCACTGCCAAAATCTAATCACTTGGTCCTTGTATCATTTCTGACCTTCCCTGAAAATTTCATCCAAATCTGTTAATCCTTTTTTGAGTAATGTTGCGCACAGACAGAACACCAGACGGACAAACAAACGTATGCCGGTCGTCACATAACTCTGCCATTCCTTGACGGAGTAATTGTATATAAACGAGATGCCCAATGTATTCGGCCACCTAAAGTCATCCACTACTTCAAGCTAAAGGACAAAATACGACAAGTTTAGGAATATTCTCCATCTAAAACATCAATTTTAACAAAGGAGTTTTCTTTTTTATAACCATGTGATAACAAATGTGTCAAGAAGAAACATCTGCAATCCAGTGGGGCTGAAGTGGGTATCAGTTTAACATTTGCTCAAAGCATCTTCACCTTCTTCAAGGGAAAAAAAAGTAAGCTCCAAATGGTTTTTTTTTTTTGTTTGTTTTGTTTTTTTTTTTTTAACTTTTCCAGGACATTTAATCTTGGTGTAGTTAAGACATTAACTAAGTTGTTTTGATCATAAAGTAAAATACTATATTGTTCAGTTCCAGATATCTGTGACTAAATGTTCTGTGCCACTGTAGACACAATGACCTGTGATCTGTGAGTTGTAATGTGTAAATGATAAACTGAGGAGTAATGCTGTTGAAATTGCATTTTTTTTCTTAAGCAATTTCAGGTTGTTCATAATGTTTTGCAAAAAGACCGTTCAGAATGTACATTTTTGCACTAAGGCAAAGGGAAACATTTGGAGTTGCGGTTATTTATAGGACAGTATGCTATTAATTTACTGGTTCTGCCCACTTGAGATCATATTGTGCTCGATGTGGCCCCTGAACTAGAATTAGTTTGACACCCATGATTAAAATATGTTGTGGAAGGTATCCGATTACGCATTTCTGTTGCATTGCTGTTTTGTTTTGCTTTTTTTTTTTGCATCAAACCCACAAAATCTCAACCATCAATCAATCACTGTGCTAACAGCGGTGACATGTGTTTCCTTTAGATTTTCAGCTGACAGAAATCGACTTTCTGTTTATGCCACTCATGTTTCTGCAGCCACAATAGCTGTGGCTTTCTGAGCACACAGGTTATCTGCCTTTTCAATAAAAAACAGCTGCTGCTGGTGGTAAAAACACAAAACGCATCACTTCTCTTGAGCATTAAAGAAAAGCTTATTGACTTAGTTATATCAGACCTCTATCTATGGCTATCATATAACTTTTTAAATACTATCTTAAAACTTCCAAGAATCCAAATCCAAGAAGCATGTTTGAAAGGCACAAATTCTTAAAATAAATGAAATTAAATTTAAAAACAAGAAATAATCACCAAAATGACAACATTTATTGGAGCTAGAAACTGTAAAAACAGACAAAATATGTCATTTTTCTGACTGTTTTTGAACTGATCAGGCAACTTTTGGTTTTATCTAGAAAATCTGTCAAATGTGAGTTTAAAATATAGACATCACACTCTGCATGTGTCATATAAAAATCTGTCAAATGAAAGTATTTGCCATGACCAAATTCTGGAAAAAAATAAAATAAAATTCGGTGCTCTGCACTGGGAAAACTAGCTAAAACTAATCGCTTTATTCTGCATGTCCTCAACGAGAATCTGTTTAAAAAAAAAAAAAAAAAAAAATCTGCACTTGTCGCTACAACCAAGAAGACATTAGTGATTTAGTTGCTACTGACAGAAATTTTTAGATTTTCTGCTGAATTGCAGGCAGTGTTTACACAGAGACAAGTCAGAAACCAAAGTCTTGCCCTACCAAAAGCAGTAAAATACCCATAGTACGTAGATATCTATGCTATGTAGAGCCACCATGTTTTTTGGGTTTTCAACACTTGTGGGCGCTTGGAAGAATATTTTCCATATTGATTCCAGGTTTTTAAATTTTATTGAAAACTTTCTTTTTTTTCATGCTTTTCCAATACTTCACAGTAAGGTCTCCACGGATGACTTCATTTCAATCTCGCCTTCAGACATTGCATTTTGAAACTTATTGTTTTATTCATGTGACTGTATTTTACATTCCTCTGGAAAAAAACAAAGTTAACCAAATCGAGAGCAAAACATTTAAATAATGAAACTCTTAGATTGCACAGGCCTCCTTCAAAGATGATCCTTCTGCAACACAGAAACCTGAAGATAACACAACAAGGGAACTGATTATTTATGATTTAAAGATCATTAATCCACAATGAAGAGGCATATTTATCTTTGTTTGGACGCTTAGATCATTATGTGTCCTTGAGTTTGACAGTACGTGCAAGTGTTCGTAATGCTGTAAGGGAAGACATTAGGATTCCTGGTTTCACGTTATCTGGCTGCAGCTCGAGGTATCAGGAATAGAAGAGCTGTCAGAGCTCAGGGGAAGGCCTCCAGGCATCACACATACATGCAGAAACAAGGCTACGGCCGTCCTGTGCAAAGCGCACATCCCTGACTAATAAAAATTTCATATAAATATAAAAGCACTTTTTATCTTAACTGCACTGAAAGAGTTTGGAGTCTGTTTTTTCTAGCCTCAGAATCAGAAAAAATCAAGTGTTTTTCACTCACAAGGAAGGCAGCACATCTGTGAAATTTCAAAAATCATACATTTGCTGAGTTTTACAGGACATGGATGAGGACAATACAAAACTTCACACAATGTCATACAAGATAAATCTACACACAAGTGCACACAAAGAGGAGATGTGAAAAAGAAACAGACTGAATGAAGCAGATAGAAGAGTACACAAGCCGTGACATCCGAGTCCTCAGAGACTGTTGTCAAGGTGTGTGTGTGTGTGTGTGTGTGTGTGTGTGTGTGTGTGTTGCTTATCGAGGTTCAGCTCACTAACGCTGCAGGTGGCTCAGCGGTTTTGGTTTTTCATCTTAATTGGTTGATTTGCAACCCAGTCTACAAATACTTGTTCTTTTTTTGACATGTGCTCACTGCCGACACACAAAAACACATTCATAAATGCGCACACAAACACAATGATGCACAAACACACACACACACACAGAAGCACAAATGCTCTTATGGATATGCACACAGCTACACTCAGTTTGCAGTGCAGGCCTCTTTTCTCTACCGGCACCAGCACCTCCAACCCGCTCTCATTAATACACACTCGACTGACAGCTCGCTGTTGCCATGGCGACCCCCTACCTGTTGCCAAAGGAGGCGGAGGAGGAGGGGGAGATGGGAGTTTAGGGGCTTCTGAACGCAGCTCCAAACTATCGCAGTTGAATTTTTTATTATTTTTTTTTGCCGCCGCTGCTGCACGAACACACACAATTAACCACTTCGGAAGGGAGAATAGTTTCATTCATTTCAATGCAATTCAATCTGGCTCACTTCAGTGCAAAGCAATGCCTGCGTTCGCTGCGTTTGTTATGAGAGAAGTCGAATTCTCCGCAGGAATAAAAAATAGGCTGACTTCATTGTGTGACGCTCTATTCTAATTCTTCTCGTCATTTTCATACTTGTCTGTTCCATGTTATTCATTCCGGGAAGATAAGATGAAACTAACTTGAGGAAATTGCTTCTCTTAATTCATCATCCCAAGCTGCTCTATTCTAATTAAATCACTGCATATTCTATTCTCGCTATGCTATTCTTCTTTTTCCCCCCACTCCATACCATTCTATTTTAGATTCTTAACAAAGGTTTAATACACTGCTGGAGAAAACGGCTCTCTGGGCTAAATGTGCCGTGGAGGAATTCTGTAATAAACTGTAATTCATAAGTACACAGAAGCTCCGTGGTCATTAAAAATGCATGAAAATCAGCAGCATAAACACAACATGCCAAAGTCCTACGAGCTTGTTTGCTTTTATTCTTTCTCTTCTAACTTAAAGTTCATCCTTTTTATAGCTCAAAGGATGTGGCAACTGCTTTTCTTTTCAAGGAGACATTTGTTTCTGCTGTTACTTTGTACAACTACAACTTTTTATTATAAGAGAAAACTAAAAATTCATGATAGTCTCAACACTGTATTCACCTGTCAGTCTGTTCTGCTGATCTACGCTGCTGCTTGTTTGCTATTCTGCTGGATTAAGTAAAATAAATAAAGGTACAAAACCAAGGTACAGGCGTCTGGGCACAAATATACAATGTTTTGTATTAACAGTTGGTTGCAGTTGAATAAAGGTCCTGCACATCCATGTTACACCTACACAGGTGAGCCTTCCTGTTAAAAGCTCTGCTCAGTACTGTGTGGGTGTGTATAAGCTCCTCGTGGTGGAAATCTTAATCACTTGCACTAATTTTCATGCATCCGCAAGGGAGGAGCAGCTTCCACTGTACTCACTTTTATTACAACATTAAGGTTCACGCTAATACGGACATAAAAAAATTCTGCCCACCTACGCCAACATCGTTTGCAAAATAGCTCCAAGCACACGACAACAGAAAAATTAGGAAAAAACAGGAATCTAAGGCCCCTCTACATGCACAAAACGCCAAATAACAAAAGAATATTCAACCGTTTTATTGTATCACAGCAAACACAAACGTATGCAGGAAAAGTGGTGCAGTTATTTAATTGTAAATGTGAACAAATCAACTGTGAAGAAAGCGGCGCATGTTTTGCCATCGTTGTGATATCATCGCTTCACAAACTCTCTGCTTTATACGCTCGCATGAATGTACAGTCGTTCAAAAGTTTGGGGTCACCCAGACAATTTCATGTTTTCCATGAAAACTCACACTTTTATTAATATGCTAACATAATCAACAAGGGTTTTCTAATCATCAATGAGCCTTTCAACACCATTAGCTAACACAATGTAGCATTAGAACACAGGAGTGATGGTTGCTGGAAATGTTCCTCTGTACCTCTATGGAGATATTCCATTAAAAATCAGCTGTTTCCAGCTAGAATAGTCATTTACCACATTAACAATGTCTAGACTGGATTTATCATTCACTTAAGGCTGTCTTCAATGAAAAAAATGTTTTTCTTTCAAAAATAAGGACATTTCTAAGTAACTCCAAATTTATGAACGGGAGTTTGCCTTAACCTCAATTTTGTAAAAGCTGCACTTCATAAGTTGCTTGAAAAATCTTTTTGAGCGATCTAAAATGCAGCTTGAATGTGGATGAGAGGCTAAAACAAAAAGGGAAATATTTGTTTTGCAAAGTAAAGCGTCCGTATTAGTGTGGACAAGGCCAACTTCTTGTGATTTCACATTATTCCCTGCACAGCTTCACCCACCTTCATCCAGAGCAGAGGTCTGAACAGACAGAATAACTGAAAACATCTGTGTGGGTGTGCGTGGCCTTCAAACCAAGTTTTCTGCATCAATCAAATGTCTACAACACTATGTATAAAGGCAGCGCTCAAAGTGGGGGCAGCGACTGGAAGCTCGAGCTAACAGCTGAAGCAACTTTTGCTCTTAGATTTCTAACGTTTTTGTTCAAAAGGGAACATATTTCTCTTTTAAAGTGAGCCGCATATTCATATGTAATTGCCTGCCTGCCTGCAGTTCCGTCAGACGCTGTCAGCATCAAAGCTTGCCGACAGACTAAAATTTCATGAGGTCAGACTGAGATTTAAGTCGGTTAATTTCTATGCAGAAACGCAAACAAAGAGTCTGGTTCTGTTTATAGGTTTGTTCCAACAAGATGAACGCAGTGATGAGGAGGATTATGTGGTCATTACAACACCAGAGGAAGACAAAGGAGAGCATACACAACTTATAAAAACAGCAATCTACCATCCACCGTGTACACCAACAGGCTTTAGCTCCTAACAAAAGAGATTTTTTGTCCGTCTGGTAAACCCCATCTATTCTTTCATTTGATTGTCTAAAGAAGGCTTTTCTCATTAGGCAGCGCAGTTGCAGCATCCTTCCTGGAACAAAGCAAGCAAAGAGGAGCTTAAATCAATATGTGACTTAAGACAGTGACAGCGAGTCGTTCTGCGCAAGACTGAAAACTACAAAAGCAGCTCATGAGGCCTCGAGCTTGTGTGTGTTATCGATAAGAAGGGATCTGACGTTACGTGTGAACATGTAACTTGGATTTGATGGGGTCTTTTTCTGAGCAAACTCCACCTGTACGGTTGTGAAAAACATCTAAACCCGCATCTCCAACCACAGGCCGGTTTCAAACAAGACTGGTCATCGCGTACATCACAAATAATATTCTATTTTTTTTTTTTTTTTTTTTTTTTTTATTGTCCTTAATGAATTAAATTACCTTTCATTGCTAAATCTGTATTTAGGCAAGGCAAGTTTATGTATATACAACAATTTATGCACAAGGCAATTCAAAGTGCTTTACAATGGCAAAGAAATTAATTACAAAGATGATTAAAAAGTTAGACATTAAAAGCATGCATTAAAATCATAGAAATAAAACATAGTTTAAGCTATAAAATCAACATAAAATTTTATCATAATATAAACAAAGAAATTAAAACTAAGATAAAATTTACAATTTATTTACAATTTCTTCTGCCTCAGCCTCTCCCTCTTTTCAAGGAAGCTCTCCAGAGATGTTTGTTTTTATTAATTTTGGCAGAGGTTAGATTGACGGGTTCATTTAATGGCCAGGCATGGAAACTGACAGAGTCAAGTGTGGGAAACAAGCACAGATGCAAGTGACGAGAAGACGATTTAGTCGTTTTTCAAAATAAACCACCCTGCAGACTCTGCCAGAAATGTCCATCCATCCATTATCTGTACACCGCTTAATCCTCATCATTGTCACTGGGGGGCTGGAGTCTATCCCAGCTGACTTAGGTTGAAGGCAGGGGACACCCTGGACAGGTCACCAGTCTGTCACAGGGCTGCATATAGAGACAAACAATCACACTCACATTCACACCTATGGACAATTTAGAAATATCAATTAACCTCAGCTTGTTTTCGGACTGTGAGAGGAAGCCGGAGTACCCTGAAAAAATCCATCCATGCACAGGGAGAACATCCAAACTCATGCAGAAAGATCCCAGGAAGGTGGGGATCTTCTAGCTGTAAGGCGACGGTGCTAACCACAGAGCCACTGTGCAGCCCTCGCCAGAAATAAATATTAAAATAAACATTTTTATTCTTTCTGTGCAGCACGGTGGTTGGGGACTGCTGACCTAAACAACACGACACCCTGTCAACAAGCTGCCTCTCACTATCACACAGAGAGAAGCAGCATTAAATAGGACAGACACACAAACACACAGCAGGAGGACACACAGACGAATGTAGCTGCTCATGTCACTGTGAGGCCTGTCACTAGAATGAGCAGACTGCAGGGGAGACGTGTGTCTGAGCGTATATGTGCGAGTTGAGGAGGCCAGATGGCCTTCAGCAGGTCATTAATACCGACTACCATCCTGCAGTCACTTCCACCACTTAACCCCCTTCCTACTAAAGCCTGCTGCAAGACAGATGTGGAGAACGCTGCAGCGCTACACTGACAAATGGTGAGAACTTGTTGCACACTTAACCCTTCTGCGGAGGATCCTGTTTACAGAAAAGGCTCATTTAACAACAGGAAAGTTTGAGCTGGAAAGAACTTAGGAGAGTCAGAAAGTGCTGCAGGTGCTGATAATGAATCAACATGTTTGTTAGAAACAGTTTTTGTAAGTTTGTTATACTGTGACGGGTCTTAATGGCGACTTAAGCGAACTGGCATAAACACAGACCAACCTAACACTTAGATCTCCACAAGAACGCATCTTAACCAAAGTCTAAATAAGTATCATTGTACAGCCGATCAACGCTTAAGGATAAATGGTAAGATCCTTTTTTTTTTTTTTTTTTTAAATTAAATACATATGGGAGACATAAATAAACAAAAGCATTTCATCAAAGTCTTGTGTTGGACTTTATGGTGCTATAATTACTGACGCCAGGGTTTTAATTTTTGCTGCAGATATATTGGTTCCAAATATCAATTATCTGTGTCCTCAACAAAGAAAAACAGGTATTGGCCCTGAAAAACAACAACATAATGGTTGGCCCCTGGCTGTTAGCACACTGAGTTCTTCAAGAGGAGAGAAGAAAACGAAATAAAATCGATGAATCCATGTCTAAGGATCACGTGGCCAAGCAGGAAGTCGGACGACAGTTATACTGATTTTGGTTATTGATAGGGGCAGAAAATCCACAAAAGCTACAACCAATGGTTGTCTACACACAACCCTACACAAACCAACAGGCTACAGCTTTAGCCAATCATTGGTCCATCAATGCTCTTTTAAGCCTCTCCTGAAGAAACACAATCTTTAGTTTTTGCTATGGTGTAGGATTAGAACAACATACGATGCACATGAAATAAATCTGAATCTGGGATTTGCCACACTTTAAATGTGTCATGTTGTATTAAAACTGGTAAACTAGCTCATCCTGGCTTCCAAAATTTGACATCTGAAGTCTTTGTGTTCAGTTTCTGCTTTTGGCATCCATTCATACAGCTGGTGTTTGCAGACTTTAAAAGTTCAAAGTTTCAATAAAGAATTGAACAATTCACAGAAAGATGAAGGGTCAGAAAAAAGGCAGATTTTTGTCCATGAACTCACTGTACATTAGACATTACACACCGGGTGTCTCAACTGCAAGAAAAACACATATATCAGAGTGTGTTCCTAAATATTACACTTGGATTCAAACCCACATCGTTAAAAGAGTGTTACTAGAATAAAGGTGTCAGACCACCGAACTCAACCAACTGCCATAAAAAGATAAAACGCTGCTTCATATTTGTTTAACTCCCTTTGCTGATGCAGTTGTTTTTCTTACATCCTGGTATTATGAAAAGGGAGACTTCTAACCCAGTTTCTTGCAATACAACCCCAAGTATGAAATGAAGGATGTTTGTGGTCACGATGCATTATCACATTTCATTGTCATATTCTAACGTAATTTTGACCCGAGTGGGAAAAGATCTCCTGACCCTGCAACATTCTGGATATCCAGCTAAGCAGGACCATATGTACTGTATGTGGCTTATGTCATTTGTTATATCAGTATAATGTTATTTCTCATTGTATGACTTAAGTGTCATTGTGGATTTATGGTGAAAATTCTTCACTTTTTAACCTCTTCGCTGTGGCCCAGTGGGAGTGCTAGAAGTGGGTCGGTCTATGGACTGGATCTGGGGCACTCAGTCAGGCTTTCACAGAGCTTAGTGCTGATGGGTAATATCTGACGATGAGACTGGCTATAAATCTCTGAACAACGGAGGGCTGAAGGTAACTGGTGCAGACTCCATGTAAGGACAAAGACTAACAGATAGATACAAATACTCCAGGACACTCATCTACTAAACATTCACTTCACTTTCACACATATTCCAGAGACCTTTGACATTGCACAGATAATATACACTCACCGGCCACTTTATTAGGCACACCTGTTCAATTGCTTGTTAACACAAATAGCTAATCAGCCCATCACATGGCTGCAACTCTATATTTAGGCATGTAGACGTGGTCAGAACAACATGTTGAAGTTAAAAATGAGCATCAGAATGGGGAAGAAAAGGGATTTAAGTGACTGAATGTGGCATGCTTGTTGGTACCAGATGGGCTAGTCAGAGTGTTTCACAAACTGCTGATCTACAGGGATTTTCACACACAGTCATCTCTAATGTTTACAGAGAATGATCTGAAAAAGATGAAAATATCCAGTGAGCAGCAGTGGTGTGGACTAGAACACCTTGTTGATGTGAGAGGTCTGTGCAGGCTGGTTGGAGATAATAGAAAGGCAACAGTAACTCAAATAATTATCGGTTACAATCAAGGAATGCAGAATACCATCTCTGAATGCACGGCAACTTTGAAGACTGACTACAGCAGCAGAAGACCACATCGGGTGCGACTCCTGTCAGCTAAGAACAGGAAACTGAGGCTACAATTCATACAGGCTCACCAAAATTGGGCAATAGAAGATTGGAAAAACGTAGCCTGGTCTGATGAGTCTCCATTTCGGCAGCGAGATTCAGATGGTCAGAATTTGGCGGAGACAACATAAAAGCATGGATCCATCCTGCCTTGTATCAACAGTTCAAGTTGCTGCTGGTGGTGTAATGGTGTGGGGGATATTTTCTTGGCACACTTTGGGCCCCTTAGTGCCAACTGAGCATGATTTAAATGCCACAGCCTACCTGAGTATTGTTGCTAACCATGTACATCCCTTTATGACCACGGTGGACCATCTTCTGGTGGCTACTTCCAGCAGGATAATGCTCCACGTCACAAAGCTCAAATCATCTGAAACTGGTTTCTTGAACATGACACTGAGTTCACTGTACTCCAAAGGCCTCCACAGTCACCAGATCTCAATCCAAACTCAGCACCATAGTTTCTGTTTTCTTTGTATGCAGGTTTATCGGCATATATCAACATGGCCTTACCTGTTCCTGTCTCTCCAGCCAACGGTCTACCATGGGGTGATTGGCGCTCAGTGATGACCGGGCCGTCTCTCTTTGAAACTCCCTCTGATTGGCCCATGTCCCTGCATCCCGAGGCAGGCTGCGATACGTGTCCATGCCTTTACCCTGCAGGGAAAAACAGGCATGACGGTTTTGCAGATATGCCAATCTGATCAGCTCGAACACTGTTCCCATAAGTTCCAACTAAGCTACTGAAACATGTATACTGTCTGGTAACTTCTTGTCTTTATTTAGTTATTGGAGACATGCATAAATATTGGTTTAAAAAGAAAAATGGAACAGGTGCAAAAGCCAAATACAGACGAGAAAAACTTGAACACCACAGTGAAGAGATCCGGTGTATATGTTCAAGACAAAGGTGTTCTGAGGGTGTTTATTCTGTGATTCAACATTTCAAACCTGGTGGGAGTGATCTGGCTTGCAAAAATGTGTTTACATGTGACGTTTTGGTGCTAGATTTTCACCAGGTGTGACATCAAAACATCTTTTTGAAAGTAAGCATGTGTCTTGTGTAATGGATATACAAAGAGTTCCTCTATCTTAAATCATGTCTAGATGACAACACCTCAATCCATAGGACACAAAGGGATCTTGAATAGCTTGAGGAGTGCAAAAATTATATGATTGTTATGCTACTGTTTTTACAGTCACTAGATTTCAAATCAATTGCACATCTATGGGAGATTTTGGAGTAGCGTGTTAGCTGTTAACATTGTCAAAACATGAAATGAGGAAATATCTTTTGGAGGAATGGCACTGAATCCCTCAAGTGGAGTTCCAGAAACATGCAGAATTAATACCAAAGAGCACTGACACTGCTAAGACACTATATGTTGGTTTTTCCTTTCAGTTCCATTTCACAAATTCACTCCATGAACAACAATCAAGACACAAGCTGCTAAAACCAGCTATGCTAATGTAAATATTAAGTTAAAGGTCGAGTTTGCAGGCATAAGTAACAGTTGACTTTGGGACTTTCAGGTTAGCAAAGACAAGATTTGCAAATCTGAAGCACTGACTGAAACTGGAAATTCTATGTCATGACAGATATACACAAAACTTCAGTGCTTCTGTACAAATCAGACACTGTTGAGCTACATCTAGTTGTATTTTTAATTTTGGCAAGCAGCTTCTCTGCTTTTGGCACCCAGCTGCCTACCTTCCTCTCCAGGCTGTTTGTGCCAGAGGAATGGCGAGCTTTCAGGAAGCCAGCGGTGGTGGACCAACGGGTCGGGTTCTTCCTTGACGGTGTGTCTTCGGTTTGGACCCGAGAATCGCCACCGCTGCCGCCGAACGGTCCGTTGATGGTGAGCAGAGCGGGGTCGCTGCTGCGCCGGACGTGAAGGGGCATATCTGAGACACAAAACAGACAAAGCTTTTAGCATTTTAGCTACAATAGTCCTTAACCTGGAATAAACTGTATGAAGAAATATAATCACTGGATTTTTTTTTTAACTTGGTTGTAGGAAAAAGCCACACTGAGGACGTATGCTGAAAAAAAACCCACCCTTTGCTGTAGTTCATAAGACTCAAGACAAAGATTTAATATTATAGTTAAGGGTGACTGATGCAAATATGCTGAACAAATGGTATTTCTCAAACAATGTGGGCTAATAAAGGAAATTAATCACTGAAACTCCATTATCAGCCCAATGTGAATTAATCAGATTTATCACCAAAAGTCTAATCAGGCAGCTCCAGTTTCTACTGTAGTGTCCTCTCATAACACACACAGCAGCAGCAGCAGCAGCAGCCGGAGCAGCAGAATCTGTGTGGGAACAACAACATGAGGAAGAGCCTATTGAGAAACGCCGGCGTTAGTGGATGCCTTCCATTAAAACTCTTCACTCTGTTTAAAAAGTTGCAGCGTGTGGGCGGCGGGCCAAGGTCCAAATAACAACTCCAACAAGGGCAGAAAAACTCCACAGCCTCCGTTTGTCCATGACGCACAATGTTACAACAGCAAAAAAATCTCCTACTTTTCAGACCTCTGCAAATCCCAAAGCTGATTTGATTGGCTGCAAAGGAACCCGCCGGACCACACAAGAGAGACAGATTATAAATGAAATGTAATTGTTTAAAAAGTGTCATCTTTGGATGACAACTGTCACGTTCTCATGTCCTTTTCCCAAACATTCTGCTGTTGCATCCAAAGAGTGTGTGTCTGAATCAACAGTTGTGTGTATTGTGGAGAGTAAATGCATGAAGACGCTGACCGTGTCCAACTGAGTGTTTGTTTCTGTGTACTTTCCGATAAACTGACGAGATCTGTGTGTGTCAGAACACTTAATACTTTTGTTTAGAGATGTGTACATTTATGCAAGCTGAAGTGGAGCTGTGTGTGTGTTGCGGGGGGGTTGTGAATCCTTGTGTTTAAAGGCTGTGTGTGAATGATAAGTTAGAATTTTATGCGAACACAAACCAGTGGACGTGTGTTTGTGTTTTGAAGCATCCGAGCCAACAGCGACAATAGTCGTTGAGAGGCTGTAAAAGTGCTTGTGTGTGTGTCTGTGTGTTCAAACACTGATGTACTTGGCTGAGTGGTGCTGTTGGGTCACCCGGAGCGTGGGACCTAAATCCCTCTGAGCTGCAGGAGAGTTCAGGAAGGGACACAGTTCTGACAAGTCTTAAAACCAACTACTGCTACAAATGCTGTCGTAGGTAGCTTTAGGATGCAAGAATGCAGCTCTTCAACTGAATTACAGTCATGAGAAACGTGTTCTAATTTCACATTTTGTGTATTTAAACTGTACGGTCGAGAAATCTTCTGTATTTTCGGATATAGGATGACCTGACCCTATCTCAAATTTTGGGTTCGCATCACTCAAGACATTTTTTAACGGATTGGTATCCACACAAACCTAAGCCTGATAGGTAGTTTACATCTACTGTCTCACAGGTATCACAAAGGGAGAACACAATTTGTGGCAGGACGCCAGAGATGCAGCATTATCAGTCGACAAGGGTTTTAATCAATAACACAAATTCACCTTCTCGGATTTTTGCCTTGTCCTGATTTTGTTTTTTTAATCAATGAGCACAAGATCTGGACAACAAACAGCTCTGTTACATATGCCACTGGGATGTAGGAACACTCCCACCTTGTCTTAAACACATTAGATCTGGTCAGAGGTCATTAAGCACCACACAAGGCTTTGTCATGGTGACCGTTGCTAGCTAGAAACCCACAATGTTCATCCCAGCTGGTCGAGGCAGACGGCCGCCTTCCCTGAGCCTAGTTCTCCAGGGGGGTTGCTTGCTCAAAGGGAATGTTTGGATTTGCTGGGTTTTCAAAGTGTAATTTTGTTAAATATTAACTGTTAATTTTAAATTAGCCAGGCAATTTGGTGAAGTATGTTTCTTAACATTCATATTTAAGTTTAGTTACTGTGTATCATACGTAATACTGTAGGGTGTAAAGTCAATATTGAACTTAGATAAATTTCTACTTTTATAATATTGTTGGGTCTTAACAATTAAATTATTCAGGTCTGTTAAAAATAATAGTAAAGGATCTTAACCTTTATGTTTAAATGTGTAAGCCAATTTGTAATGCCAATCTTATTCTGTATTTGAGAGCATTTTGGCTCAACATCTGTTGCTTCAAATGTGCTATTTAAACAACTGACTTCACTGTGATCACATTTCACACTGCTGGAGACATCTGACAGCTGAAGATATCTGAAAATATCAGAAGGAAAACACTTAAATCATAAATCTGACTGCATTAAAACACAGTATATATTATGACAGAGGGCTTAACAGAGGTTTAAAAAAGCCCATATCATCCCATTTCTCTCTCACTCTGATTATAAGACACAATCAGTAATAAATTAAATACATAATTAAAGGCATTTGCAAGTGATTGCCAAACTTCAGAGATGCGTGACGGCTCGACAAAAATAGACCCAGCGGACATACAAACGCTCCTGCTGTCTTGTAACCTGGACGTCATTAGTAAAGTGTGGTCATTTCTTTTTCTCTTTTGGAAGAATGATGATGCAGTTATAACATAGAATATTAAATAACAGCAGTAAAGTATAATATAAGAAATAAAAAAAAAAAAACATTACATGTCATTCCACAAATGCACAAATGTGACAAGACACATTAAATAAACACTATAAAGCCACAGGAGTGTATTTAAAGCCCAAAACAAATGGCCACTCCTTGGATCTTTGTACTCTGTCCAATAAACAAAAAGTAGCTTTTGAAATTAGCATTTGAAAGCCTCACATGTCCACAATAGTGGCACTGTCTTTTTATCAGCTTTTTCTCATCTACAGAGGTTTTGAGTCTAACAAAGGCAAGAAATTGACATCAATCCATTTGTGAGTTTCCATTGAGCTCTCTGTCTAATAAGTTTAATCACTTTTCTTTTGAGTTTGTGGACCAAACAAGAAAACTGGCAGCCCCACAGAGTCCAGCGCCTCTCATCTCGTCTCCTCTAACATAAATCGGTGATTGAAAGCTATTCTCATTAGGCGCTCACGGGAAGAAAAAAATTAATCAAATTCCTTCTCTTCCATGTCAGACATTTCTCTTAAAACCCATTAAAATTCAGCTGATGAGATTCAGAGTCGTCAATTAAACGGGGTTAGAATTTATTATGAAGACGGCTAAATTGGACGCAACTGGCAGGTGCGATTATATTACCAGATTTCCATTTCTTGTTCAAATTTCACATTCAGCATCTCGACCAGAAATCCAATTAGGGCTGCGGTGACCTCGCTCACACCGTCCGTCAGTGTTTGTGTGCGAGACGGAGACAGAACAGGAAAATTTGGGGTCTGTGAAAGTCAATCACTGCCATTTCACACAGGTCATTAGTGGAGAAGCCAAACTCCAACCGCAAGGAAGCTTTAAGTGTTAATTAAAGACACTAATTAAAAATAATTTGTTTATAACTATTATTTCTGCAGAAGAAATGAAGAGAAGTTTTGAGCACGAAGCATAAAATGACTCTATAGAGGAAGTAAACTGAAAATTTAGAATAATTCTGACAAAAACACTGGTAATGTTTTTACTTTTCATGACTTATAATTCCATGTATTTACTACTCTTGCTATTCATTTTTCTTGTCACCCTTACTGTCTAATTAGTTGCAACACTTCTTTAACGTTAACATGTTTTTACTCTGTATGTTACTGTTACTGCACTAAAACACCAAGTTTAATTCCTCAGATGTGACAATCAAAACTGATTTAACTTCACAGTTAGTGCAGCTTTTACAAATGAAACCAATTTACGCCCCATTGTAGACCTTTAAAAATATTTTTTGAATTCATTATTTTCTCTCCAAAAGCCTTTCTGATTTCAATTTTGCAAGTTAATTTTATTTGTGTGGAAACTTTAACATCTCTTTAGCATCCCCCTGTAAGAACAAGTTATAATGAAGGTGACAGAAGATGAGAGTTGATAGAAGTTTTAATAAGCTCATTTATGCAGCCTTCAAAAGCAGTTTGAAGTGCAGGAGCAGCAGCAGGTGCTTTAGTGGGTATTCTGCAACCAGGTTTTACCTCTTCAGCTGACTTACGATGCCCACGAAAGTAGGAGCGAACCATGGTGCAGGTGTTGTTGTTGCCATGTGTATGAGTTTGGATGGCACAGCGAGTGGCGTCTAACATGAGGTGAGGCTTCTCTTAATGCAACATGGCTGACAAACATGAGCGTCTTACAGGACATTTTCTTCCCTCATGTTCTTGTTGTTTAGTGGATTCTTTAAATCATTTTTTAATGAGTTAAGCAACTCACAAAGTGGTGCAGACACACCGTTTGAGTCGACCCAGCATCTTCTGCTAAGCATCACTTTCTCCACTGTTGTGTTGCTAACTATAGCTGATAACACCCAACATCAGAGCATCAGAACCGTGTGTGTGCAAATCAGTGTGAATCCATGCAGTTCAGATCTGTGGCATGTTAAAAAAAAAATAAAATAAAAGTTTGGGTTCATTTAGAAATGTCCTTTTCTTTAAAAACAAAATAAACATTTTCTTCAATGAAGATAACATTAAATTAATCAGAAATACAGTGTAGACATTGTTAATGTGGTAAATGACTATTCTAGCTGGAAACAGCTGGTTTTTAATGGAATATCTCCATAGGGGTACAGAGGAACATTTCCAGCAACCATCACTCCTGTGTTCTAATGCTACATTGTGTTAGCTAATGGTGTTGAAAGGCTCATTGATGATTAGAAAACCCTTGTGCAGTTATGTTAGCACATGAATAAAAGTGTTAGTTTTCATGGAAAACATGACATTGCCTGGGTGACCCAAAACTTTTGACCAGTAGTGTAAATGTTACAAGGTCCAATTCAGAAAAAAATGCTGTTGCAACTTTTACAGGACAGTGACCAGGATGCTCATTGAAACGTGAAAGCAACACAAGAATTGCATGTCAAGAAGTGGCTTAAAGATACTTTTTTACCTTTTGCACAGAAATCAGTACAAGATTTACTGGCTTTACGCTAAAGTTCTTGTTTTTATGAGATGCAGCTTCAACTTTGTCCATCATTATTTATCTATCACTATCATTTTCTCTATTATTAGTTACCATAACTCTTGTTAAAGTTAACTGGTGCATCAAGAATTCAGAAACTTACATATTTTATTTTCATTATTAAAAGCAATAATTAATTTGTGCTTGCAGGTTTCAATTTCACTTTATATTTTCACGTTAAGCAGTTTGTTACAAGCCACAGGGATGCATAATTGTTGTGTTAAAGTAGAAACCAAGAAAAGAAGCAGGGAGACAGTGAGAATATGTGTTTGTCTCAATGTATATATATCTGTGCATGCGTGCTTGTTTGCTTCTGCTTTCGATTTTGTGCAAAAAAGGGTTTTTGCTTGACTCAAATTGACAAATCACCTACAAGAGTCAGTTCCTCATCCAAACTCCCAGTAATTACAGTAGAAGAAGCGACCTGGCCAGCAGAACTGCGGAGGTGAACGGGCTCCACGTCACATTTGATTTAGGAGGCAGCGAATAGAACCAATTAGCCACTTTGGCCGCGGATCAAACGGCTATCTGTGGCTGAAAAAAAAGGCAACTCCTGTCCAATTAACAGAATTTATGAACAGCGGCTGAGATACTGGGCCGCGATAAGGTGATTTGTCGGGGTTTCTCCATTCTGCTGTTGTGTCTGACATTTGACTCCAACGAGGACGACAACATGGAACATGAGATTAACCGACTCACGTGTTCATCAGTAAACATCTTCAGAACTGATCACATCTGTGCATAACGATCCCTCTCTACAAATACTGCAAACATCTGCAAATCAGCTGATGGCCACTGATCCAGAAACATGTAGTGGTAGTTTAATATTCCCCCTCCAGTGGTTGTACTTACTGGTGCGCAGGGCCGAAGGCGTCACCTCGATCTCGCTGGCTGCCTGGTAGGGCTGGAAGGCCGAAGCTCCGCTGCCAGCGCTGAGGTCTGCAGCAAACAGGTCGGGGCTCTGGGTCCCTGTGGAGCTGGCGCTGGTGCCGTCGCCTCCATGATGGGGCTCCTGCTCGTCATATATAGCGATCAACTGGAAGAAAAGAACACAGGAGGTTTGGATGTGAGAGACGTGTGGATTTGTGTTAGAATGTGTGCCATAAACAGACTGGGTTCTTTCTGAACTGTATGGTCTTAGAAAACAATACAGGAATGCAGCAAAATGTTTAAAATCTCCAGAAAAGAGAATTGCAGTTACAATGATAAAAACAGGAACAAAAATGGGAATAGATGATATGGACCCTGCAACAACTGACAAAACAAAGCGTACATCTCAAAATAAAGGAACAGAGGATTGAGAGAGTAAAGAATTGAGTTTTAAAAGAAAAAGACGATGATGTGGACACGATTTGTGGAGAAAAGTTTAGTTTTTTTGCATCAAACTGTTGCATAAAACCACAAAAGAATACAGACGTAAAGACCAGGATAAAAGTAATATTACCATTATTATTGTTATTGTTATTATTATTATTATTATTATTATTATTATTATTATTATTATTATTATTATTATTATTATTATTATTATTATCCTTGTTTTTATTGTTATTGTTATTATTATTGTTATCATCATCATCATTATTATTATTAGCCTTGTTTTTATGGTTTTACTCTCTATTTTCTTTGATTCCACTTCTTTTTCATTAATTTGATAATATATTTTCCTTAATTTGGAATTGTTTGGTCTTTTTATTATTT